>NW_024044863.1:787561-1061927 GCF_015852505.1 Tachyglossus aculeatus | reverse complement strand
GAATTCCCTTTAAATGAACGAAAATAATGTGAAAATTTCTATCTTCCTTATCCCTTCCGGATAACAAACTCAGAGATCTTTTAAATTCAATAACTGTCTCCTCTCCATAGAGAATCACTAACAAATGTCCTGTAAGTTTCATCATTCATCCCATCAATGGACAAGAACTTTGACTCTTTCCTCATTACATGCAGAAAGTCAGTGCTGTCTCCCCAAAATGCCCAATGCCTCCACGTGACGAGATTCCTCCTGCTGGGTTTCTATGAGATCCGGGAGCTGCAGCTGGTCCAGGACGTGCTGTTCCTCCTGGTCTACCTGGCGGCCCTGACAGGGAATCTCCTCGTCATCGCAGTCACTGTCCTTGGCAGGCACTTCTACACCCCATGTACTTCTTCCTCAGGCATCTGTCCATCCTCGACCTCTGCCTCATCTCCATCACCGTCCCCAAATAGGTCATCATCTCCTTGACTAATAATAACTCCATCCCCTTCCTGGGCTGTGTGGCTCAGCTCTTACTGGTGGTCTTGTTTGCCGCTTTGGAGTATTTTGTCCTCATGGCAATGTCCTTCGACTGCTAGTCTGCCATCTGCTGCCTCTTGTACTATGTGGTCATCAAGGACCCAGGGGCCTATGAGAAGAGGGCCGCCACCTCCTGGCTCTGCGGGAGGCTGTTTGGGGTTCTATTTTCAGCTTCAACCTTCTCCCAGTCCTTCTGCGGGTCCAACGTCGTCCAGCAGTTTTTTGTGACGTCCCCTCCCTGCTGAAGATCACCTTCTCTGACGACCACATCGCCATCGACGTGATCGTGACCGTCGGGGTAGCGTTAGCCATCGTCTGCTTCGTCTCTATCGTCATCTTGTACATGAGCATATTCCTGGTCTTGCTGAGGATGCCGGCCACCGAGGGCCGGATCAAAGCCTTCTCCACCTGTCTGTCCCACCCAGCCACTGTTATCATTGTAATTCTGACAGCCATCACCGCCCATCTGAAGCCACTCTCAGATTCTTCCTCGACGGTGGACTGCTGGTGTCTGAGTTTACGTCATGGTGCCCCCACCGCCCTAATCCCCTCATCTACAACCTGAGTAACCGAGACCTGAAAACTGCCCTAGGGAGAGTCCTTAAGAGGAGCTTCCCCCACCCTTTTTTCTGGAAAAAAAAACTGTCTTGTGTTGATATTGCCATTACTCACCTCACTAAGACAGAGGGGTGCAAATGAACAGTTGTCTTTTTGGACGAAAAGTGGATTTCTCAGAGTCTGGAGGGGCAACTGATAAAATCAGTGTGTGACGGACAATCCCGCCTCACACTGCATTGCTCCGGGGTCGATACAAGCCAACAGTTTGGACCCAATTTATATCCCACAAGGTGCTCAATTTTAATCCCCATTTTACAAACGAGGGAACTGAAGCCACAGAGAAGGGAAGTGACTTGTCCAAGGTCCCACAGTAGATATGTTTCACAAGCCCGCAACCTGTCTCACAAGCCCGCAACCTTGGTGTCATCCTCGACTCCGCTCTCTCATTCACCCCTCACATCCAAGCCGTCACCAAAACCTGCCGGTCTCAGCTCCGCAACATTGCCAATCCCAGACTGAGCCCCTTCTTTCCTCTCCCCCTCGTCCCCCTCTCCATCCCCCCGTCTTACCTCCTTCCCTTCCCCACAGCACCTGTATATATGTATATATGGTATATATTATTACTCTATTTATTTATTTATTTATTTATTTTACTTGTACATTTCTATCCTACTTATTTTATTTTGTTGGTATGTTTGGTTCTGTTCTCTGTCTCCCCCTTTTAGACTGTGAGCCCACTGTTGGGTAGGGACTGTCTCTATGTGATGCCAATTTGTACTTCCCAAGCGCTTAGTACAGTGCTCTGCACATAGTAAGCGCTCAATAAATACGATTGATTGATTGATTGATTGCCAAGATCCGCCCTTTCCTCTCCATCCACACAGCTACCCTTCTCGTTCAAGCTCTCATCCTATCCCGTCTGGACTACTGCATCAGCCTTCTCTCTGATCTCCCATCCTCGTGTCTCTCCCCACTTCAATCCATACTTCATTCTGCTGCCCGGATTGTCTTTGTCCAGAAACGCCCTGGGCATGTTACTCCCCTCCTCAAAAATCTCCAGTGGCTACCAATCAATCTGCGCATCAGGCGGAAACTCCTCACCCTAGGCTTCAAGGCTCTCCATCACCTCGCCCCCTCCTACCTCTCCTCCCTTCTCTCCTTCTACAGCCCACCCCGCACCCTCCGCTCCTCTGCCGCTAATCTCCTCAGCGTACCTCGTTCTCGCCTGTCCCGCCATCGTCCCCCGGCCCACGTCATCCCCCGGGCCTGGAATGCCCTCCCTCTGCCCATCCGCCAAGCTAGCTCTCTTCCTCCCTTCAAGGTCCTACTGAGAGCTCACCTACTCCAGGAGGCCTTCCCAGACTGTGCCCCTTCCTTCCTCTCCCCCTCGTCCCCCTCTCCATCCCCCCATCTTACCTCCTTCCCTTCCCCACAGCACCTGTTTATATGTATATATGTTTGTACATATTTGTTACTCTATTTATTTATTTATTTTACTTGTACATATCTATTCTATTTATTTGATTTTGTTAGTATGTTTGGTTTTGTTCTCTGTCACCCCCTTTTAGACTGTGAGCCCACTGTTCGGTAGGGACCGTCTCTATATGTTGCCAACTTGTACTTCCCAAGCGCTTAGTACAGTGCTCTGCACACAGTAAGCGCTCAATAAATACGATTGATGATGACATGTGGCAGAACCGGGATCATCACCCAGGTCCTTCTGATTCCCAGGCCTGAGTTCTAGCCACTTGTTCACGCTGCTTCTCTTGGGTAATTCATTTAACCTTCATAATTAACAAAATTATTTTTTTCTTCACAGACCACGAAAGCTTTCCAAAATCTATTAATCTCATGTAATGTGGAAAAATTCCCTCCTTGTGTTGCATTCCTTAGTAATGATGTCTTCTTCTGAATAAAGTTTATCTATCCGACTTGCTACTTTTCCTTTCCGGGAGTGAACGTGCTATCAGTGGTTTGACTTTTGAATTGAAGTAGTTTCATCTAGTGGAAAGAGCATGGACCTAGGAGTCATTCATTCAACCAATTTATTGAGCGTTTACTAGGTGCAGAGCACTGTCAGAGCGCCTGGGTAGACTGTAAGTTCATCCTAACTGCCAAGGTTGTGCCACAGTGCCAAAACCTGGTAGGTGGCTGCCTGGTTGCCGCGGTTGGGCAGTGTATAATAATAATAATAATGATGGTATTTGTTAAGCTTCCAGGCCGTGTACTAAGCCATGGGGTGGATACAAGCCAATCAGGATGGAGGAGCTTGTGATGGTTGGGGTCACTGAATTGGACAACGCCCCCTTCCTGCAAGACCACTGACCGGTAGAGGGATGCGAACCCCAACATAGGTCCCGAGTGTGAGCATCTCCCCAGACTGGCTCCGACTCTTCCATCCACCTCCTTGTCCCTCCCTGTCCCTCCACCCCCACTCCACCAACATCACTCTCACTGGGGCAGCATGGGTCTGAGGGTCCCTGAACTCCATCTCCCCTTGGTCTTCTGCGTGGGGCAGGTCATGATGTCTTCAAAAAGCTGGCTACCGCACTTGGCCCACATGATGTGCTCAATAAATTGCAGTGATGGACTACTGGATGGATGAATGAATGTATGAATAGATAGATGGTTAGATGGGAGGAGATGGCTCTGAGCAGTTGGTTAGGATCTGTATCCATCTTTTACTCCCCTTCTTCCAATGGTCGTACCTACCCTAAGCTTGCGCCTTAATCTCCACCTTTAAAAGCTTTACTGAAGGACATCTCCAAGAGGCCTACCCTAAGTCCTCTTTTCCTTTTCTTCCACTCTCTTCTGCGTCACCCTGACTTGCTCTCTTTATTCATCCCCCTCCCAGCCCCACATCACTAATGTCCATATCCGTAATGTATTAATTCATTTTAATGCCTTTCTCCCACTCCAGAATGTAAGATCATCGTGGGCAGAGAATGTGTCTGTTATATTGTTATACTATACTCTTCCAAGTGCTTAATATAGTGCTTTGCATACCGTAAGCACTCAGTAAACAAGATTGACTGACTCCTAAATTGTTTTTATCCTCCTCCTCCTCCTCAGTCAAAAGTATTTATTGAGCACTTACTAGGTACAGAGCCCTCTACTAACATCATGGGAGAGTACAATAAAACAAAATCAGCATGTTCCCTGACCATAACAAACTAGCAGTCTAGAAGACCACCTAAATTGAATATTTGGTCAACCCACTGGGTAAAATCACTCAGACCTGGTACAGCTGGGAGGCTGAAATGCCTTGGGTATTAGATCAGGGTCAGGCTATGCAGTGAAAAATCAAAGCAATACAGGGAGTCACTGTAGTCCATCCATCCAGAATCTAATCCCGGCTCTGTCAATAGTCTGCTGTGTGACCTTGGGCAAATACCTTCACTTCTCTGGGCCTCATTTACCTTATCTGTAAAATGGGGATTGAGACTGTGATCCCCATGTGGGACAGGGGACTGTGTCCAACCCGATTTGCTTGTATCCACTCCAGTGCTTAGTGAAGTGCCTGGCACAAAGAAAGTGCTTAACAAATACAATAACGCAAATGGAAGATGCCTTGGAAAGCAATTACAAGATCCCTCTAAACATACTGTAACAAGGCTCTGCAGGGCGTAGTTGGGTCTAACCCAGGAAGTATATATGCATGGGCTCCTTATCATAATCATAATCAATTATCATAATCATAATTATCAACATTATAAGTATAGTCTTTATTAACAGTATTCATGCAAAAGGGTGCAACAAGTGCTGAGTAGAAACAAAACGATCAGCTCAAAGTCCTTGGCCGTAAGAGGCTCAGAATATAAGAGAAAGAGAAAGCATGTGTCAAATCCTGAAGTTACAGAGAGATCCAGAAAGGTCCACTTGGTCACCCAAAGTCACCCAGCTGGTCAGTGGCAGGGTTGGCATTAGAGTCCGCTTTTGGGTAGGGATTGCCCCTATATGTTGCCAACTTGTACTTCCTAAGCGCTTAGTACAGTGCTCTGCACACAGTAAGTGCTCAATAAATACGATTTAATGAATGAATGAATGAACTCAAGTGTCATGGCTGCCAGTCGCCTGATCACTCCACTCTAGGCTGTAAGCTTCTCGTGGGCAAGAAACCTGCCTACCAAATATTTTCTTTATCTTCACCTCCAAACCCTGTCCTCCCCTTGATTTTCCCATCACCGTAGATGATCCACCATTCTTCCTGTCTCACAAGCTCATAACCTGGCATTATTCTAGACTCATCTCTCTCATTCAACCCACAAATTCAATCTATCACTAAATCTTGTGTGTTCCACCTTCACAACATCGCTAAAATCTACCCTTTCCATCCCATCCGAACTGCTACCATGTTAAATCCGATCATTCATTCATTCATTCATTCATTCATTCATTCAATCGTATTTATTGAGCACTTACTGTGTGCAGAGCACTGTACTAAGCGCTTGGGAAGTACAAGTTGGCAACATATAGAGACGGTCCCTACCTAAGAACGCGCTCACAGTCTAGAAGGGGGAGACAGACAACAAAACAAAACATATTAACAAAATAAAATAAATAGAATAGTAAATATGTACGAGTAAAATAAATAGAGCAATAAATCTGTACAAACATCTATACAGGTGTTGTGGGGAAGGGAAAGAGGTAAGACGGCGGGGATGGGGAAGGGGTGGAGGGGGAGAGGAAGGAGGGGGCTCAGTCTGGGAAGGCCTCCTGGAGGAGGTGAGCTATCAGTAGATCTTTGAAGGGAGGAAGAGAGCTAGCTTGGCGGACGTGTGAAGGGAGGGCATTCCAGGCCAGGGGGAGGATGTGGGCCCGGGGTCGACGGTGGGACAGATGAGAACGAGGCACAGTGAGGAGGTTAGAGGCAGAGGAGCGATGGGTGCGGGCTTGGTTGCAGAAGGAAATAAGGGAGGTGAGTTAGGAGGGTACGAGGTGATGGAGAGCCTTGAAGCCGAGAGTGAGGAGCTTTTGCTTGATGCATAGGTTGATTAGTAGGCACTGGAGATTTTTAAGGAGAGGAGTAACATGCCCAGAGCATTTCGTCACTTAGATGATCCGGGCAGTAGCGTAAAGTATAGCTTGAAGTGCAGAGAGACAGGAGGATGGGAGATCAGAGAGGAGGCTGATGCACTAATCCAGTCTGGATAGGATGAGAGATTGAACACGCAAGGTAGCGGTTTGGATGGAGAGGAAACGGCGGATCTTGGCGATGTTGCGGAGGTGACACCGGCAGGTTTTGGTGACGGATTGGATGTGAGGGGTGAACGAGAGAGCAGAGTCGAGGATGACACCAAGGTTGCGGGCTTGTGAGACGGGAAGGATGGTAGTGCCGTCAACAGGGATGGGAAAGTCAGGGAGAGGGCAGGGTTTGGGAGGGAAGATAACGAGTTCAGTCTTGAACATAGTGAGTTTTAGATGGCGGGCAGACATCCAGATGGGGATGTCTTGAAGGCAGGAGGAGACACGAGCCTGAAGGGAGGGAGAGAGAGCAGGGGCAGAAATGTAGATTTGGGTGCCATCAGCGTAGAGATGATAGTTGAAGCAGTGGGAGTGAATGAGTTCACCAAGGGAGTGAGTATAGTTAGAGAACAGAAGGGGACCAATCCCTTATTTTATCCAACCTGGAGGCTTTATCAGCCTCTTTGCTGACCTCCTATGTCTCCTATCTCTCCCCACCCCAGTCCATAGTTCACTCTACTGCCCGGATGGTTTTTCTATAAAAAAACCTTTCAGTCCATGTTTCCCCACTCCTCGAGAACCTCCAGCGTTTGCCCATGCAACTCTGCATCAAACGGAAACTCCCCACCACTGGCTTTAAAGCACTCAATAACTTGCCCCTCCTAACTCACCTCACTACTCTCCTACTACAACCCAGACAGCACGCTTCGCTCCCGTAGTAAATATGATTGCTTGACTGATGGATTGAATATCAGGTCAAGGAAGCACACATTTCCACTTATAGAGGTGTCTGGGGGAATTTCCTTTTTAAGACTGTCCGCAGGGCAGCTTTCAAGTCCCTATTCCTCAAGCCGTAAATGAGAGGGTTCAGGGCCGGGGGCATGACGGTGAAGGACATTGACATCAGCAGGTCGAAAATCGAGGAAGAGTGTGAGGGCGGCTTGAAATAGCCAAACACGCCTGTGGAGAGGAAGACAGTGACGACGACGAGGTGAGGCAGGCAGGTGGAGAAGGCTTTGGCCCGGCCCTTGGTGGCTGGCATCCTCAGAACGCCCTGGAAGATGCGCACGTATGAGGTGACAATCGAAATGGAGCATACAGCACCTATGGTTAGCCCAAAGGTCACACTCACGTCGATGGCGGAGTGGTCTTCAGAGCAGGTGATCTTCAGCAGAGAGGGGACGTCACAGAAGAAATTCTGGACAACGTTGGACCCGCAGAAGGACAAGGAGAAGGTCGAAGCTGAAAACAAGACTCCGAACAGCCCTCCACTGAGCCAGGAGGCGGCCACCATCTTCCCACAAGTCCCTAGTTTCATGAGTACCACGTAGCGCAGGGGGAGACAGATGGCGGCGTAGCGGTCGTAGGACATTGCTGTGAGGACGAAAAGCTCCGAGACAGGAAACAGAACCACCAGGAAGAGCTGAGTGGCACAGCTCAAGAAGGAGATGGATCGGCAGTTAATCAAGGAGATGGTGATGGATTTGGGGACGGTGACGGAGATGAGGCAGAGGTCGATGAGGGACAAGTTCCTGAGGAAGAAGTACATGGGGGTGTGAAGGCGCCGGTCGAGGGTGGTGACGGCGATGATGATGAGATTCCCCACCAGGGTCACCAGGAAGACCAGTAGGAACAGTGCGGCGTGGACTAGCTGCAGCTCCCATACCTCCGAGAAACCCAGAAGGAGGAATTCCCTCACCCTGGAGTTGTTGGACATTTCTGGGTGATGGTTTCGACTCTCTGCACAGGAAGAGGGAAGACTTCAATTTGTAGGCCTTGATGGCGTCGTTAAAGAAATCCACATTAATTCCGCAGGAGTAAATCTATCATTTTTTACATACTGAGCACTTACAGAGTTCAATAGTATTACAACAAATGATTCTTGCTGTCAAGGAATTCCAAGCTCACAGTCTTTTCGGAGTGGCATAGTGTAGTGGAAAAGGCACAGCCCTTGGAGTCGGAGGACTTGGGTTCTAATTCTGGCTCTACCACTTGCCTGCTGTGTGACCTTAGGTAGCATACTTAACTTCTCTCAGCCTAAGATTCCTCATCTATAAAATGGAAATTCAAGGCCCGTTTCTCCCGACTACTAAGACGGTGAGCCCCATGTGGGATCGAGACCATGTCCTACCTGATTACTGTGCATCTACCCCTGTACATACTATTGTTCTTGGTGTATAATCAGCATTTAAAAAGAGCCACAAGTATTATTATATTTTGGGAGACATAAATTAAAATTAAGTGCAGATAGTAGACCACCAGAGAGTATAAAGAGATGTACTGCTGTGAAATGTCGTAAGTCAATCAATGTATTTATTGATCAGTCACTGTGTGTACAGCACTGTACTAAATGCTTGGGAGAGTCCAACGTAAAGGTGTTGGTAGGTACATTCCTTGATTACGATGAGGTTACAGTCTAGAAGTGATTTTATACTCAAACTAATATTCATTCAATCATTAAATTGTATTTATTGAGCACTTAATGTGTGCAGAGCACTGTACTGAGCGCTTGGGAAGTACAAGTCGGCAACATATAGAAATGATCCGTATCCAACAACGGGTTCGCAGCATAGAAGGGGGAGACAGACAACAAAACAAAACATGTAGACAGGTGTAAAAATCGCCCGAACAAATACAATTAAATCTATATGCACACCATTAGCAAAATAAATAGAATAGTAAATATGTACAAGTAAAATAAATAGAATAATAAATCTGTACAGATATATACAAGTGCTGTGGGGAGGGGAAGGAGGTAGGGCGAGGGGATGGAGAGGAGGAGAGGAAAAAGTGGGCTCAATCTGAAAAGGCATCCTGGAGGAGGTGAGCTCTCAGTAGGACTTTGAAGGGAGGAAGAGAGCTAGCTTGGTGGATATATGGAGGGAGGGCATTCCAGGCCAGGAGGAGGACGTCGGCCGGGGGTCAATCGTGGGACAGGTGAGAACGAGGCACAGGGAGGAGGTTAGCGTCAGAGGAGCGGAGGGTGAGGGCTGGGCTATAGAAGGAGAGAGGGGAGGTGTGGTAGAAGGGGGTGAGGTGATGGAGAGCCTTGAAGCCGAGAGTGAGGAGTTTTTGCCTGATTCGCAGGTTGCCAGGCAGCCACTGTAGATTTTTGAGGAGGGGAGTAACATGCCAGAGCGTTTCTGCACAAAGACGATCCGGGCAGCAGAGTGAAGTATAGACCGAAGTGGGGAGAGACAGGAGGATGGGTGATCATAGAGGAAGCTGCAGTAATCTAGTTGGGATAAAATGAGAGATTGAACCAGTAAGGTAGTGGTTTGGATGGAGAGGAAAGAGCGGATCATGGCGATGTTGTAGAGGTGACTCCACTGTTGGTAGGGACCGTCTCTATATGTTGCCAACTTGTACTTCCCAAGCACTTAGTACAGTACAAGTCGGCACACAATAAGCGCTCAATAAATACGATTGAGTGAATGAATGAAAGAAGAAACCGACAGGTTTTGGTGACAGATTGGATGTGTTGGGTGAAAGCGAGAGTGGAGGGTGTGGGCTGGGCTATAGAAGGAGAGAGGGTGGTGAGATAGAAGGGGGCGAGGTGATGGAGAGCCTTGAAGCCTAGAGTGAGGAGTTTTTGTCTGATTCATAGGTTAACAGGCAGTCACTGTAGATTTTTGAGGAGGGGAGTAACATATCCAGAGCATTTCTGCACAAAGATGACCCGGGCAGCAGCGTGAAGTACAGACTGAAGTGCGAAGAGACAGGAGGATGGGAGATCAGAGAGGAGGCTGATGCAGTAATCCAGTCGGGGTAGCATGAGAGATTGAACGAGCAGAGTAGCGGTTTGGCTGGAGAGGAAAGGGCGGATCTTGGTGATGTTGCGGAGGTGAGACCGGCAGGTTTTGATTACGGATTGGATGTGAGGGGTGAACGAGAGAGCAGAGTCGAGGATGACACCAAGTTTGCGGGCTTGTGAGATGGGAAGGATGGTAGCGCCGTCTACTGTGATGGGAAAGTCATTGAGAGGACAGGGTTTGGGAAGGAAGATAAGGAGTTCAGTCTTTGAATTTTATATTGCGGGCAGACATCCAGATGGAGATGTTCTGAAGGCAGGAGGTGACACGGGCCTGAAGGGAGGGAGAGAGAACAGGGGCAGAGATGTAGATCTGGATGTCATCAGCGTAGCGGTGATAGTCGAAGCCATGGGAGCGAATGAATTCACCAAGGGAGTGAGTGTGGATAGAGAACAGAAGGGGACCAAGAACTAACCCTTGAGGAACCCCAACAGAAGGGGGAGAGAAGGGGGAGGAGGAGCCCGCAAAGGAGACTGAGAATGAACGGCCGGAGAGATAAGAGGAGAACCAGGAGAGGACGGAGTCTGTGAAGCCAAGGTTGGATAGTGTGTTGAGGAGAAGGGGTGGTCCACAGTGTCGAAGGCAGCTGAGAAGTCGAGGAGTATTAGGATAGAGTAGGAGCCGTTGGATCTGGCAAGAAGGAGGTTATTGGTGAACCTTGAGAGGGCAGTTTCGGTGGATTGTAGGGGACGGAAGCTTGGAGGGGGTAAAAGAGAGAGTTGGCGTTGAGGAATTTGAGGCAGCGGGTGTAGGCGACTTGTTCCAGGAATTTGGAAAGGAAGGGTAGGTGGGAGATAGGACCTTAATTAGAAGGGGAGGTGGGGCCAAGAGAGGGTTTTTATAAGATGGAGGAGACGTGGGGATGTTTGAAGGCAGAGGGGGAGGAAACAATGGAGAGTGAGTGGTTGAGGATGGAAGTCAAGGAGGGGAGGAGGGAAGGGTCGAGAGATTTCATAAGATGATAGGGAATGGGGTCTAAAGCACAGGTGGATAGAGTAACACTTGAGAGGAGGGAGGAGATTACATCTGAGGATACTGCTGTTCAGCCCCTCTCAGGATCGGACCTGGAGAGTTTCCAGTACTCTACCAGTCTCTGCTTCAGACGGGAGAGTCGAGCAGAGTCCTACCCATTCAATCCCTAGCTTGGCCAGTGGCTAGAGAGTGGAAGGCAATCAGCTTCATGTAAAAACTCACTAACGCTGGGCAGCAACGGTACGGGAGAGCGTCGAGGGCAGAGACTCAGGTTTACTGCATGGAAGAAGTCAATGATAAACCACTGCCATATGTTTACCAAGAAGGCTTTATAGATAAACTACCAGTAGTCATTCTGGTATGTGTATCCATAGAGTTCTCTTGGTAAACATAAAGAAGTGGTTTACCATTGTTTCCTCTCACGCAGTGAAAACCTGAGTCTCTGCCATTGTCTTTGATGCAAACTTTGATCATTTCTTCATCTGCTTTTGACTCTTTCCCATGCCGCTGCCGCCCAGCACACATAAATCAATCAAAGGAGGTGTGAATTGTGTGACACATCCAGCACACTTACCTACCATGTAAAAATCTCCAGTGGCTTCCAATTTACGCATCAAGCAAAAACTCCTCACTCTCGGGTTCAAAGCTCTCCATCACCTCATCCCCTGCTACCTCACCTCCCTCTCTCCTTCTCCAGTCCAGCCCGCACCCTCTGCTCCTCTGCCGCCGCTAACCTACTCACTGTCCATTGTTCTTGCCTGTCCCGCCGTCGACCCCCAGCCCGCGTCCTCCCCCTGGCCTGGAATTCCCTCCCTCCGCACCCCCGCCAAGCTGGCTCTCTTCCTCCCTTCAAAGCCCTACTAAGAGCTCACCTCCTCCAGGAAGCCTTCCCACACTGAGCCCCCTTTTCCTCTCCTCCTCCCCATCCCCCCTGCCCTACCTCCTTCCTCTCCCCACAGTACCTGTATATATGTTTGTAAAGATTCATTACTCTATTTATTTTACCTGTACATATTTACTATTCTATTTATTTTGTTAATGATGTCCTTCTAGCTTTATTTTTATTTATTCTGGTGACTTGACACCTGTCCACATGCTTTGTTTTGTTGTCTGTCTCCCCCTTCTAGACTGTGATCCCGTTGTTGCGTAGGGACCGTCTCTATATGTTGCCCACTTGTACTTCCCAAGAGCTTAGTACAGTGCTCTGCACACAGTAAGCTCTCAATAAATACGATTGAATAAAAATCAACTTTGGTGCTTCCGGTTAGACCTTTCCATTATGGGTTACCCTAGTGATAGTATCTCTCAATGGCCTAGCTCTAAGCTACATTGGTGTACACAAACTCTCCTGTCACATTAAGACATTAATTTGCAGGAGAACTTCCTTTCAGAAGAATTGATGATCGTACCCGGGTTTTTCCCAGAGTCAGTCACACTCTCTTATCCCTGAAAATCACGTTCCCGCTGAAAGCGTTTTTGACATACAGGAAACACTGACACCCCAAGTGACTGCAGCATCGTGCCGATGGTTGTAGCATCAAAGCCTGGCAAGTGGTTGCCATGGTAGCCGGGGTGGGTTGCTGGAGGGAGGAGAGCTGTGTCGGTTATGGGGCCATTGGTGGTTAGAGCACAGGCGTGGGAGTCAGAAGGATGTGGGTTCTAATCCCAGATCCCTCCCAAGTCTGTTGTGTGATCTTGGGTAAGTCACTTCACTTTCCTGTGTCGCGGTTACCTCATCTGTAAAGTGGGGATATGAGTGTGCACCCCATGATGGACAGGGACTGTGTCCAACCTAATTAACTTGTGTCTAACCCAGAGCTCATTAAAGTGCTTGACACACAGAAAATGCTTAATATGTACCAAAATTATTTATTATTTGTTATTATTCCCTTTCCGATAAACCTTCCCTGTCTGGGGTACGTTCTTGGTCTGAACTAGTCTCTCCCCCCTTCTAGACTGTGAGCACGTTGTGGACAGGGATTGTCTCTATTTGTTGCTGAATTGTACTTTCCAAGTGCTTAGTACAGTTCTCTGCATACAGTAATCGCTCAGTAAATACGACTGAATGAATGAATGAACTATAACATGTTCCCTGAGTGTGAGAATCTCCCCAGAATGTCTCCATCTCTGGCTTCATCCTTCTGGTTCCATCGTGCATTTCTCCACCCCAACTCACTCTCACCAGGGCAACTGGGGCTGGTGGGGGGCACTGACCTCCTTTGGACCGGGCAGGTCTCCTCTTTCTCCTCTGATTCCTGGGTTCGGTCAGCCACAAAGGGACTGCCAGGAGCCCTCAGCCACTCTCCGCTCTCCCATGGATGCTGACCTGCTCCACAGATGGACCCTGTCCCCATAGATAAAGTAGTCGCTGCTCCGAGGGGAATCCCTGGAGGTCCGGCTTGGGCCCCAGTGGAGGGACCTCGGGGGCCAGGTGATGCGAGAATCCTCTGGCCACATGGTTCCTGAAGCCCTGCAGAGATAAGGACCTGGCATTCCCAACTGCAGCAACGGTCCTGGCCTGTGATGTTCCCATGGCAGCAAGAGTACCACCATGATTTAGTGGAAAGAACCTGGGCATGAGAGTCCCAGCTCCCCCGAATGTTTTCCAGATGACCTTGGGCAAGTCACTTCACTTCTCTGGGCCTCAGTTTCCTCAGCTGTAAAATGGAGATGCAATACGGGCTCTCCCTCCTATGTAGACTGTGAACCTCATGTGGGACAGGGATTGTGTGCAATCTGATTGTTTTGTATCTATACCAGTGCTTAGAGCATTACTTGATTCGAAGTAAGTGTTTACCAAATACCATATAAAATAGAATATATCCTCATATCCTCACTGAGGGAGTACGATTGGTTACTCAGATTAACCAACGGAGAATCAGAGCCCTCAACACAGAAATAGGGAGTGACAGATTGGCAAACTCAGTTAGTGTCTGGAGAGTAGAAGCAGCTTGGCCTGTGAAAAGAGCCCGGGCCTGGGAGTCAGAGAACCTGGATTTTATTCTCGACTTCACCGCTCATCTGCTGGGTGATCTTCGGCAATTCACTTCATTTCCCAGTTACCCCCTATGAGAGGCTGAGAGTTCCATGTCGGACAGGGACTGTGTCCAACCTGATTATCTTGTATCTTTCCCAGGATTTAGCCACAGGTGAGCTGGGTGACCCAGGACAAGTCACTTCACTTTTCCTGTGCATCAGTCTCCTTACCTGTAAAATGGGGATTAAGTCCTATGCCCTCCTTACTTAGACTGTGAGACCCATTTGGACAAGGGCTATATCCAACCTGATTATTCCTTCATTATTTTATTCAACGCATTTATTGAGCACTCACTATGTGCAGAGCACTGTACTAAGGGCTTGGAAAGTACAATTCAGCAACAGAGACAATCCCTGCCCACAAAGGACACACAGCCTAGAAAGGGGGAGACAGTCTTCAAAACAAGTAAACAGGCTGACAAATGTGAGGGACAGTTTCCATGATTGCGTCCCTTCTCTCTTGTCACCCTCCGGTTTTCTGATTTTCGTAACCACCAATAGTGATCTTAAAATTCATAGAATTACCATTATTATCAGTAGTAGTATCAACATTAGCATTATTGAATTTATTAAGTATTTACTTGCAATAGACTGCCAAGTGGTGGAGTAGAAACAAACTAATCAGATTGGAAACGATTCCTGACCCACAGGGGCTCAAATTGTAAGAGAAAGAGAAAGCACATATTGAACCCCGACTTTACAGAGAGACCCGAAGAGGTTACGTGGCTGGTCCAAGGTCATACAGCAGGCCGGTGGCAGAATCAGGCAGACCTTTCAAATCACATGACTCCCAGCCATATGCTTATTCCACTAAGCCATGAGGCCGCCCAAACAATCACTTATCAGTCATTCATTCAGTCAGTCAATCATATTTATTGAGTGCTTACTGTGTTCAGAGCACTACTAAGTGCTTGGAAAGTACCGTTTAGAATAAAGAGAGGCAATCCCTGCCCACCCCGGGCTTACAGTCACACATGTCTTATCAACCTCTGTCCCAGACATTGACAAATCCTCAGACACTGGACTTTCTTTTGGACAGCTCTTCATATGGGTACCCCCACGGTCAGAATCCTGATGAGAAATGGGACAGACAGCAACAGGAAACAGACATTTTGTCCCTTAGGGGACAGAGGAGAAATCTCTCCTTTAGGATTCTCTCCAGGGCAGCCTTCATGTCCCGGTTCCTCAAGCTGTGGATGAAGAGGTTCAGGGTGGGCGGCACTACAGTGTAGAACACGAACACCAACATGTCCAGGGTCAAGGGGGAGTCTGAAACGGGCTTGAGGTAGGCAATGGATCCAGTCGAGAGGAAGACGGTGACGATGCTGAGTTGGGGCAGGAAGGTGGAGAAGGTTTTGTCCCGGCCCTTCGTGGCTGGCATCCTCAGTACAGCAAGGAAAAAACGCAGATAGGAGATGATGATGAAGATGAAGTAGACAAAGCCTAAAGCTACTTCACCGGTGACTCTCACATCGAAGGCGACGTGGTCCTTGAGCAGGTGATCTTCAGCAGGGAGGGGATATCACAGAAGAACTGCTGGACGATATTGGACCCACAGAATTTCAGGGAGAAAGTCGAGACTGAATACAAGACCCGATGCAGCACCATGCTGAGCCAGGAGGCGGCCACCATCTTTCCACAGACCGTGTTTTTCATGATGAGCTCATAACGCAGAGGGTGGCAGATGGTAGCGTAGTCGTAGTAGGACATCGCCATGAGGAAAAACAGCTCTGAAGTGGCCAAAATGACCAGGAGGAAGGCCTGGGTGACACGGCCCAGGAGGGAGATGGATCTACGATCAGTCAGGATGAAGACGACAGACTTGGGGACAGTGAGGGAGATGTAGCAGAGGTCGAAGACGATCAGGTTCTTGAGAAACAGGTAAAGAGGGGTGTAGAGGCGCCAGTTGAGGGCGGTGACGGCGAAAATGAGGATATTCCTTTGCAGGGCCACCAGGTAGACCACGAGGAGCAGCGTGCCATAGAACAGCTCCAAAACTCTCTCCTCGACCCCCTCCAATCCAGCTTCCGTCCCCTACATTCCACGGAAGCTGCCCTCTCAAAGGTAACCAATGACCTCCTGCTTGCCAACTCCAACGGCTCATACTCTATGCAAATCCTCTTCGACCTCTCAGCTGCCTTCGACACTGTGGACCACCCCCTTCACCTCAACATGCTATCCAACTTTGGCTTCACAGAGTCCGTCCTCTCCTGGTTCTCCTCTTATCTCTCCGGTCATTCATTCTCAGTCTCTTTTGCAGGCTCCTCCTCCCCCTCCCATCGCCTTACTGTAGGGGTTCCTCAAGGTTCAGTTCTTGGTCCCCTTCTGTTCTCGACCTGCATTCACTCCCTTGGTGACCTCATTCGCTCACACGGCTTCAACTATCATCTCTACACTGATGACACCCAAATCTTCATCTCTGCCCCTGCTCTCTCTTCCTTCCTCCAGGCTCGCATCTCCTCCTGCCTTCAAGACATCCCCATCTGAATGTCTGCCCGCCATCTAAAACTCACTATGTTCAAGACTGAACTCGTTATCTTCCCTCCCAAACCCTGCCCTCTCCCTGACTTTCCCATCCCTGTTGACGGCACTACCATCCTTCCCGTCTCACAAGCCCACAACCTTGGTGTCATCATCGACTCCGCTCTCTCATTCACCCCTCACATCCAAGCCGTCACCAAAACCTGCCGATCTCACCTCCGCAACATTGCCAAGATTCGCCCTTTCCTCTCTATCCAAACCGCTACCCTGCTCGTTCAAGCTCTCATCCTATCCCGTCTGGACTACTGTATCAGCCTTCTCTCCGACCTCCCATCCTCGTGTCTCTCCCCTCTTCAATCCATATTTCACGCTGCTGCCCGGACTGTCTTTGTCCAGAAACGCTCTGGGCATGTCACTCCCTTCCTCAAAAATCTCCAGTGGCTACCAAACAACCTATGCATCAGGAAGAAACTCCTCACCCTCGGCTTCAAGGCTTTCCATCACCTCGCCCCCTCCTACCTCACCTCCCTTCTCTCCTTCTACAGCCCAGCCCGCACCCTCCGCTCTTCTGCCGCTAATCTCCTCACCGTGCCTCGTTCTCGCCTATTCCGCCGTCGACCCCCGGCCCACGTCATCCCCCTGGCCTGGAGTGCCCTCCCTCTGCCCATCCGCCAAGCTAGCTCTCTTCCTCCCTTCAAGGCCCTACTGAGAGCTCACCTCCTCCAGGAGGCCTTCCCAGGCTGGGCCCCCTTCTTCCTCTCCCCTTCCTCCCCCTCTCCCTCCCCCCGCCTTACCTCCTTCCCCTCCCCATAGCACCTGCATATATGTATATATGTTTATATGCATTTATTACTCTATTTAGTTATTTATTTTATTTGTACATATTTATTCTATTTATTTTATTTTGTTAATATGTTTTGTTTTGTTCTCTGTCTCCCCCTTCAAGACCTTGACCCCACTGTTGGGTAGGGACTGTCTCTATACGTTGCCAACTTGTACTTCCCAAGCGCTTAGTACAGTGCTCTGCACACAGTAAGTGCTCAGTAAATACGATTGAACAGTTGCAGTTCCCAGATTTCCAAGAAACCCACCAGGAGGAATTCCTTCACTCTGGAAACGTTGGCCATTATTGGGAGGCAGCATTGACATTCTGCATGTGATGCAGGAAGAGCCAAATTTAGAGTCCATTGGTGGACTGAGTGAAGTAATTGACAGGACACATTCTGGTGATTCTCTATGGAGACGAGAAAGTTATTGAATTCAAAATGATCTTTGAGTTTACCATGGAGACATTGAACATTTCTGTGGAATGATGTCGACTTACTGCACAGGACGAGGGAAGACTTCTATTTAGAGACATTGATGTTGGGGGTGAAGGAATAGGAATAAGTCAATCAGTTCTATTTATTGAGTACCTACAGAGGACACGGTAATAGTACATATGATCACTGTCCCCAAGGAGCTTCCATTCTATTGGAATCACCAAACTTCGACCTGTGTAGAAGCAGGTTGCTACTGGGAAGAACACAGGCCTGGGGGTCAGAAGACCTGGTTTCTAATCCCAACTCTACCACTTGTCGGCTGCGTAGCCATGGGAAAGTAACTTAATTTCTCTACGTCTCAGTTTTCTCAATAGTAAAATGAGGATTTGATACCTGTTTTCCCTCCTACTTAGTCTGTGAATCCCTCGTGGGAAATGGACTATGTTCTACCGGATTGTCCTGAATCTCCCCCTGCACTAAATACTTTGCTTGGCACGTAGTAAGCACTTAAAATATCAAGACAATTATATTTGGTTGAGGAGACCAAAACTAAAATGAATAGCAGATAGCAGAGGTCAGAGAACATAAAGATACGAATAAGACAGTTGTGAATTTTTTTCGGTAGTTTTATAGTCAACCAAGAAGTGCCTTTATACATACATTAATCCATGTAGTGGAGAGAGAATGAGCCTGGTAGACAGAAGGAGCTGGATATTAATCCTGTGTCCTCCCCTTGTCTGCTATATGACCCAGGGCCAGTACTTTACCTTCTCTGTGATTCAGTTACCTCACCTGTAAATTCGGAATTATTACTGAAAGCACCATTTAGCCTTCTCTCTGATCTCCCATCCTCGTGTCTCTCTCCACTTCAATCCATACTTCATGCTGCTGCCCGGATTATGTTTGTCCAGAAACGCTCTGGACATATTACTCCCCTCCTCAAAAACCTCCAATGGCTACCGATCAATCTGCGCATCAAGCAGAAACTCCTCACCCTGGGCTTCAAGGCTGTCCATCACCTCGCCCCCTCCTACCTCACCTCCCTTCTCTCCTTCTACTGCCCAGCCCGCACCCTCCGCTCCTCCACCACTAATCTCCTCACTGTACCTCGCTCTCGCCTGTCCCGCCATCGACCCCCGGCCCACGTCATCCCCCGGGCCTGGAATGCCCTCCCTCTGCCCATCTGCCAAGCTAGCTCTCTTCCTCCCTTCAAGGCCCTGCTGAGAGCTCACCTCCTCCAGGAGGCCTTCCCAGACTGAGCCCCTTCTTTCCTCTCCCCCTCCTCCCCCTCTCCATCCCCCCGTCTTACCTCCTTCCCTTCCCCACAGCACCTGTATATATGTATATATGGTTGTACATATTTATTACTCTATTTATTTATTTATTTATTTATTTTACTTGTACATTTCTATCCTACTTATTTTATTTTGTTGGTATGTTTGGTTCTGTTCTCTGTCTCCCCCTTTTAGACTGTGAGCCCACTGTTGGGTAGGGACTGTCTCTATGTGATGCCAATTTGTACTTCCCAAGCGCTTAGTACAGTGCTCTGCACATAGTAAGCGCTCAATAAATACGATTGATTGATTGATTGATTGATTTAGGGCAAAGACTGTGTCCAGCCTAATTAGCTTGTATCCACCCCAGTGCTTAGTACATCACCTGGCATTTAATAAGCACTTAACAATACCATAAAATAAACAACAATAATAAAACCCATATATACATATAACTGATTCCATTTGCTCAATATCTGCATTCACACTTGTACACACTCAAACACAAGCCTATCTCATTATTCATCTAGTCCTTTCCTAAACCATCGCTCAATTACATCTTCTCCTCTCCTCAACCTCCTCTCAGGACAAGTTGTGTCTTATCACTAGCAACAAAAACTCACAATTGGCTTGAAGGCTGTCCACCCTATGGCTGTACTTTACTCCCTTTCCATCATTCAACTCGTCTTCTCAGCTCTCAAAGCAACTTTCTAGTTGTTACTAGCCATCCACTTTTGCTTTTCCATCCTAGCCTGGAACTCCCTCTCTTAACCGTTCAAAATCATAAAGAGCACAGTTCTTTCCGAATTCTGAGCACTGCCAAATACCACTCCCCACTCCAACCAGCTTCCACGATTCATTTCCCACCCTTCTAAACCCACTTCACCTAACTCAAGTGCGACTCAACTCATTTCCATCCTCATTTAATCGAAAAAGCATGGGCCCAGGAGCTCTCTTCTTGACTGTGAGCTCCTTGAGGGAAGCATACAAATCTACCAGCTCTGTTCTTCTGTACTCTCGTAAGAGTAGCTTAGTGGGAGTCAGAGGACTTTGGTTCTAATCCTGCGTCTGTCCTTTGCTACTGTGGGACCTTGGGCAAGTCGTTTCACTTCTGTGGGCTTCAGTTTCCTCATCTGTAAAATGGCATGCAATAATAGCATATTCATCTTTCCATTCTTTTTTTCCTTCCAGTAGAGGCAGGGAATGTGTCTGCTATGGTGTTATAAAGTGGATAGAGAACGGGTTTGGGAGTCAGGGGTCAGAAGGATCTGGGTTCTAATTCCAGCTCCACCCCATGTCTGCTGTATGACCATGGACAAGTCATTTTGCTTCTCTGAGCCTCGGTTACCTCATCTGTAAAATGGGGGTTAAGACTGTGAGCCCCATGTGGAACAAGGACTGTATCCACCTTGCTTATCCTGTATCTACCCCAGTGCTTAGGACAGTGCTTGGGACATTGAGCTTAACCATTACTATGATTATTATTATTATTACTCTCCCAAGGGCTGGGTGCACCCAGTAAGCACTCAATAAATATTATTCAAGATTGATTGATAGTAAATCATATTGTGTTGTCCTAGCCCAGTAGACTGGACAGTTCTTGAGGACAGTGATTACAACCTTCCCCACTATTTGAAATTTCCCAACATTTGGGAATAACTCTTAAAACGAGGAATTTCTGACAGTGCCAGTGGCTGTCCAAAGCTGGTTACACTCTCTCAGTCCTGCTTGTCATTTAGTCTCTGCAAGGGATTCTGGGACTCACTGAAGGCCTAAGTGACTGTCCACAGTGCTGACACTGTGCTGGAGCACCGTAGCCTGGTGGGTAGTTGGCATGGTAGCGAAGTTTGAGGAGGGAGGAGGAGAGGTGGGTGGCGGTTGGGTGTCACTGACTGTAAAACACCTCTCCTCCTTATAGCCCGCCTCCCCCGCTAGTGGCCACAGCCCTGGTTTGAACCCCAGGTTAGGCCTCAGACTGGCCCCATCTCTTGCATCTTCATCCTCGTCCCCCCACCCCCCGCCCCTCTAACTCACTCAACCCCGGTCACTCTCACTGGAGGAGCCAGGAAGGAAGAAAGAGGAGCCCTCCATCCCACGCCGCCCTCCCTCAGACCCTGAGAAGCTCTCCAGATGGTGCCCCGTCCCTCTAGATAAAGCAGGAACTGCTCCAAGGGGGATCCCTGAAGGATGGCTCGGGACCCTGACGAGGGATCTCGTGGCCTGGACAAGCCAAGAACCCTCTGGTCATGTGGTTTCTGAGGTTCCTGGGAGACAAGGCCAGGTCACTGCAGCATCAGCGATGGTGCTGGCCTTCCGGGTTCCCGTGGAAACAGCAGCATCTGCATCCCAGCGTCCCAACAGTTCCTGTTTGAACGACATTCTTCAGCCACTGTGATTGATTTCATTTTTGTCTAATGCACCACCTGAGACACTCAATCTGTCAGTCAATCAGCCAAATGTAACTTTTTCTTATGGCCTTTGTGAAATGCTTACTATATATCAGACACTATACGAAGTGCTGGAGTAGTTACAAGCTAATCAGATTGGACAGTGTCCATGTCCCCCGTGGGGCTCATAGTCTCAATCCCCATTTTACAGATGAGGGAACTCAGGCACGGGGAAGTTAAGCGACCCTTCCCAAGTTCACACAGTAGATATGTGGTGGAAACGAGATCAGAGCCCATGTCCATTTGAGTCTCAGGGCCCTGCTTTACCCACTAGACATGCTGCTTCTTCTGAGTTGTCCTGATCGCAAATCAGCTGAAGCTCTGTTCATACTGACTATATAAACTGTACTCTTTAATCAAGCGTTCGTCCACTTTTCCATCTTTCCTTTCTGCCCTTCCTACTTTACGTAATTTATTCTGTGCCTATCTCCCCCGTTAGATAATAATCTCTTGGACAGCAGGAATAATGTCTTTTATTTCTTTTCAACCCCCTGGGAGTTTACTACAGTGCTTTGAACCCAGGATGTGTTCAATAAATACGATGGATGGATGGATGGATCAATGGATGGGAGAATGGATAGATGGATGGATGGATGGATGGATGGATGGATGGATGGATGGATGGATGGATGGATGGATGGATGGATCAATGGATGGGAGAATGGATAGATGGATGGATGGATGGATGGATGGATGGATGGATGGATGTTTGGAAGGCAAGGATATGACCAGTCAAAAGTGGGCGGAGGAGTTTCCATGGTTGCCTCCCTTCCCCCTTGTCACTGAGCTATCCTTCGATTTTCATAACCACCGAGTGACCTTAAATTCTTATAAGACTTGTTTTCATGATTACTAGTTGTACCAACTTTATAATCATTGAGTTTATTAAGAATTTACTTGCAAAAGACTGCCAAGTGCTGGAGTAGGAACAGAATAATCTGAAGAGACATATTTCCTGCTCCAAAGGGGCTCAGAGGGTAAGGGATAGAACACATATTGAATCGTTATTTTCAGAAAGGCCCAGAGAGGTTACGTAGGTGGACCAAGGTCACCCAGCAGGCCAGTGGCAGAACTGGGCAAACGTTTCAAGTCTTATGACTGCCAGCCACATGCTCATTCCAATAGGTCTTCATGCCCCTCAAACCATGAATTGTCAGTCACACACATCTTATCAACCTCCCTGCCAGACACTGACAAATCCTCAGTCGCTGGATTTTCTCTTTGGATTTGTAGGCTAGCTGATGAGGGGTGGGAAAATCAGTGAAAGAAAGCAGACATTTTGTCCCATTGAAGAGGGATTAGGAATTTCCCCTTTGGGATTCTCCCCAGAGAGGCCTTCATGTCCTGGCTCCTCAGGCTGTAGAGGAGGGGATTCAGAGCGGGTGGCACCACGATATATAAGATGGACACCAGTAGATCCATCGTCGAGGGGGAGTTTGACACGGGCTTGAGGTAGGTAATGGCGGCCATATAGAGAAAGACGGTGATGATGACTAGGTGAGGCAAGCAAGTGGAGAAGGCCTTGGTCCATCCCTTGGCGGCCAGCATCTTCAGCGGCCCAGAAGATGTGGATGTATGGAACGACAATGGAAACGAAGCAGACGACAGATAACACTACCCCGGCATTCATGCTTACATCGATGGCAATGTGGTCTTCCGAGCAAATCTTCAGCAGAGAGGGGACGTCACTGAAGAACTGTTGGACGACGTTGGGCCCAAGGAAATTCAGTGAGAAGGGCAAAGCTGAAAATGAGAGGCCAAACAGCGTCCCGCTGAGCCAGTAGGCAGCCGCCATCTTTACATATGCCGTATTTTCATGATGACGTCATCTCAGAGGGCTTCGGATGGTGGTACAGCGGTTGTAGGAAATCGCCATGATGACGACCAGCTCTGAAGTGGCCAAAAGGACCAGCAGGCAGACCTGCGTGGTACATCCCACTAGGGAGATGAATCTCTTGCAGGTCAGGGAGTTGTGTATGGATTTGGGGATGGTGATGGAGATGTAGCAGAGGTTGAGAACGGACAGGTTCTTGAGGAAGAAGCATATGGTGGTGTGGAGGCGCCTGTCGAGGGCGGTGATGGAGACGAGGAGATTCCCTGTCCGGGCCGCCAGGTAGACCAGGAGGACCAAGGTGTCGTGGACCAGCTACAGCTCCTGCATCTCCGAGAAACTCAGCAGCAGGAATCCCGTCACCATGGAGCCACTGAACATTTCTAGAGAATGATGTCGACTCCCCTCACAGGAAGAGGAAAGACTTCAATTTAGAAACATTGATGTTGGGGGTGAAGGAATAGGACTAAGTCGATCAATTCTATTTATTGAGTACGTACAGAGAACATGGTGTTAGTAATAATAATAATAATAATAATATTAATAATAATAATGGCATTTGTTAAGCACTTACTATGTGCAAATCACAGTTCTAAGCGCTGGGGGGATACAAGATGATCAGGTTGTCCCACGTGGGGCTCACAGTCTTAATCCCCCTTTTACATGAGGGAACTGAAGCTCCGAGAAGTTAAGTGACTTGCGCAAGGTCACACAGCAGACATGTGGCATAGCCGGGATTCGAACCCATGACCTCTGGCTCCAAAGCCCATGCTCTTTCCACTGAGCCACGGAAGTACATACAAGCTAGTCAGGTTGGACACAGTCCCTGTCCCACGTAGAATGTCCACTCTTAATCTCCATTTTACAGATTAGGTAATTGAGGCACGAGGTGAAATGACTTGCCCAAGGTCACAAGGCAGACAAGTAGTGGAGGAGGAATTAGAACGCAGGTTCTCTGACTCCCAGGTCCATGCTCTATCAACTGGGCTGTGCTGCTTCCCTGGGCTTCACTGTCTCAGGGTCCTTAATTGTCTCGGTCTGGGCCTGTGTAAAAACACCCCTCCGCATCCTTACTACTACTAATAATATCAATAATAATCATTGTGGTGTTTGGTAAGCGTTTATTATGTGCCAGGCACTGTGCTAAGCGTTGGAGTGGATACAAGCAAATTGGGTCAGACAAGTCCCTGTCCCACGTGGGGCTCACAGTCTTAATCCCCATTTCACAGATGAGGTAACTGAGGCCCAGAGAAGTGAAGTGACTTGCCCAACGTCACACAGTAGACAAGTGGTGGAACCTGGATTAAAACCCAGGTCCTTCCGAACTCTATCCAGTAGGCCACTCTGCTTCTCTTGGTTTGCTACTGCTGGGATCAAGATACCTGGTCTCTTTATCTGAGTGGGACTTCATTGGAGTGAAGGACAGGTAGCTTCCCTGGGAATCTATGGAAAATCTATGTTGGAACCAGGTGATTCCATTTCCCAGATTGCATTTATCTTCTGGTCGCTCTGAAAATGGGCAGAAGACCTGAAAGGTGAACCATAACTCCATTTGGCAATTCACCAGCAGAGATTTTTCTTGCATGTTGAGTATAACTCTCGGCATGATGGACTGCCACCCGTAGAGGAGCACATAGAGGGCGACCAGGACCACCACTCTCTTGGCCGCCCTGACCTCGGGCATCGCCCCAGGGGAGCATCCGGGGACGTGGAGGTGCCAGACACGCCGGTGGTGTCTGTAAAGGACGAACACCAAGTAGCCACTGGCTGTGCTCAGGAGCCCCATGAAGAACAAGTCGTGGAGGGAGAACATGATGGTGATGAGTAGAGTGGTTTCCGTGCTGACACTGACTTTTATGCAATATTTGAGGTTCAGTACGATTTAACACTGCTGCTGTTCCTGGGGCCTGGCATGTACATTGACATACTTAAATCTACGAGCAGACTAAGGCCTCAGGACAGGGGGCAGGAGAGAATGACACCCCTGGGTAACCTGGCTTTGCTCCGGGCCAACCTGGAGGTACCGGGGCTGATGGCGACGGCCTGGAAGATGCTCAGGAGGCAGTTGGTGCAGATTGCCAGCCTCCAGCCCACTAGAAACCGTGCATGAAGAATTTATATACGACATAACTCAGGAAATATCTCCATCCTCAGGCTGACAGGGTCTCCGGGATTCCGAGGGAGAGAAGAATTATGGTATTGGCCAAAGTCAGGTGGCTGAAAATCAGATCTAAGGTGCTGAACTTGGGGCTGACAGACACCGTGTGGATATAAAACACGTGGAGGAGTACATTCACAAATGTCCCGATGGTGATCTGAAACAGCATCACAGTCCTGAAGGATATGGAAATGCCATCCATTCTCCTTCAATTTTCCTCAATGGTGCTTACACGGTACAAGGTAATCTGATTGGACACAGTCCCTGGCCCACACAGAGCTCAGAGTCTAAATCCCTTTTATGGATGAGGGAACTGAGTCATAGAAAAGTTAAGTGACATTCCCAAGGTCACATAGCAGACAAGGTGCAGAGCCAGCAGTAGATCCTGGGTCCTTCTGACTCCCAGGCCCGTGCTCTATCCATTATGCCATGCTGCTTCTCCAAGAAGGGACTCTGTTCTGACATAACCATTGTTCCCACTGTATGCTTGAAGACTTTTACCTCATCTGTAAAATGGGGATTAAGATTGTGAGCCCCGTGTGCAACATGGTCTGTGTGCAATCTAAGTAACGTGCATCTACCCCAGTGTTTAGTACAGTGCCTGGCACAGTGGATAAAGCACAGGACTGGCTCTGCTATTTGTCGCAGGGTGACCTTGGGCAAGTCACTTCACTTCTCTGTTTCTCAGTTACCTCATCTGAAAAATGGGAAGTAAGACTATGAGCCGCATGTGGGAGAGGGACTGTGTCCAACCTGATTACCTTGTATCTACCCCAGCACTTAGAACAGTGCTTGCCACATCGTAAGTGCTTAACAAATGCCATAATTATTATAATAATTATAATATAATGTAATATTATTATTATTATTATTATTATTGGCTCTTCATCACCTCGCCCCCTCATACCTCACCTCCCTTCTCTCCTTCTACTGCCCAGCCCGCACCCTCCGCTCCTCCGCCGCTAATCTCCTCACCGTACCTCGTTCTCGCCTGTCCCGCCATCGACCCCCGGCCCACGTCATCCCCCGGGCCTGGAATGCCCTCCCTCTGCCCATCCGCCAAGCTAGCTCTCTTCCTCCCTTCAAGGCCCTGCTGAGAGCTCACCTCCTCCAGGAGGCCTTCCCAGACTGAGCCCCTTCCTTCCTCTGCTCCTCGTCCCCCTCTCCATCCCCCCACCATCTTACCTCCTTCCCTTCCCCACAGCACCTGTATATATGTATATATGGTTGTACATATTTATTACTCTATTTATTTATTTATTTATTTTACTTGTACATATCTATCCTATTTATTTTATTTTGTTAGTATGTTTGGTTTTGTTCTCTGTCTCCCTCTTTTAGACTGCGAGCCCACTGTTGGGTAGGGACTGTCTCTATATGTTGCCAACTTGTACTTCCCAAGCGCTTAGTACAGTGCTCTGCACATAGTAAGCGCTCAATAAATACGATTGATGATGATGATGATGATGATGATTAATAATGAAGTACCGTAATTATGATAAGATCATAGAAAACTCATCAGGCTATGCAAAACTAAAATCCACTCTGATCCAGATCTGATTAACTGATTAACTGAGAAACAGCTTGGCCTAGTGGAAGGAGCCCAGCCCTGGGAGTCAGGAGAACCTGGGTTCTAATTCACCCACTGTGACCTCTCTGCTGTGTGACCTTGGGCAAGTCACTTCACTTCTCTGGGCCTTGCTACCTCATCTATACAATGGGGATTAATAATGTGAGCCCAACCTAGGACATGGACTGTGTCCAACCTCTTTAGCTTATATCTACCCAATGCTTAATACAGTGCATGGCATACAGTAAGTGCTTAATAAATGCAGTTAAAAGAAAAAAAACCCGTTGTCCCTCAGTAGCCATTTAAGGATGTAACACTACCTTTAAAACTATTTGAGTGCAAATTCCTTGAAAACAAGGATTGTTTTTTCAACCTGGAGAAGCACCATGGCTTAATGAAAAATGCATGGGCTTGAGAGTTAGAGGAAATGCGTTCTATTCCCGGCTGCACTACTTGTGTGTGGTGTGACCTTGGGCAAGTCACTTAACTGCTTTGTGCCTCAGTTTCCTCATCTGTAAAATGGGGATTAAGACGGCCTGGAATGCCCTCCCTCTGCACATCCACCAAGCTAGCTCTCTTCCTCCCCACAAAGCCCTACTGAGAGCTCACCTCCTCCAGGAGGCCTTCCCAGACTGAACCCCCTCCTTCCTCTTCCCCTTCTCCCCCTCCCCCCTTCCCTACTTCCTTCCCCTCCCCACAGCACCTGTATATATGTTTGTACAGATTTATTACTCTATTTTACTTATACATATTTATTATTCTATTTATTTTATTTTGTTAATATGTTTTGTTTTGTTGTCTGTCTCCCCCTTCTAGACTGTGAGCGCATTGTTGGGTAGGGATCGTCTCTATATGTTGCCAACTTGTACTTCCCAAGCACTTAGTACAGTGCTCTGCACACAGTAAGCGCTCAATAAATACGATTGAATGAATGAATGAATGAACTCCACGTGGAATCACCCAATTACTTTGTATCAACACCAGTGCTTAGAACAATGCTGGGCACATTGTACGTGCTTAATAAATACCACAGTTATTATTATCATTCTTTCAATCCCAGCTCTGCCACATGCCTGCTGTTTAAACTTAGGCACGTCCCTTCACTTCTCTGTGCCTCAGTTCCCTATTTTAAGAGCAGAATTCAATATCCATTCTCCCTCCCACTTAGACTGTGAGCCCCATGTCGTAGGGAGCGGGGGAAGGCGCTGACACAGGCAGTATGTGCACACAAACCGTACCCAACGGCTCAAGGCCAAACAGACTCAACAACAGGAGATAAAGAGACCAGGGCAAGAAAAACAAGCTTGCACCTGCAAGGCTCGGAGGCAACCTCAAGGCCATATCCGCAGCCAGTGATGGTTGGCAACGGGTGGCTGGGGGCGAGCCAGAGCAAACGCTTCGTGACTGGACAGAGCTGTTGCTAGGCTAGTGGCTGGAGGGCGGTGTGTGCTACATGGCAAAGCCTCGATACGCCATTCCCCGAGAAAACCCTGCCCCCGGGCAGCGGAGGGTATAAGAGACGAACAAGACAAGGGGGGGGGGGGCGCGCTCTCTCTCCCTCCCTCTCTCTCGCTCTCGCTCTCTCTCTCTTTTTAACCATGTAATCGCTGATAGCAAATAAATGGCAACCAAGCTTTGGACCTCTGGCTGACTCTTCCTGGTGTGAACGCGCGGCCCGCGTCCGGAGACGTCCGAAGACCCGGAGAGGGTAAGAACCCGAGAGTTGCCCCCGAAACCGCGGGGAGCAACGCCATGTGGTACTGGATTATCTTGTGTCTGCCCCAGTACTTACTACAGCGTTAGGTACATAGCAAACGCTTAACAAATACCACAATTTATTATGATTTGTCCAGTTGAAGTTCATCTAGAGTGATTTCCTTTCTCAACACGCCCTTCTCAGGTTCACTACCCACTAGGCCCATAATGAAGTTCTGTGATCCTCACTCTAATAATCCAGAGATTGCTATGCAAATAGCCTAGTGGAAGTAGCATCGCCTAGTGAATACAGCACGGGCCTGAGAATCAGAAGGACCTGGGTTCTAATACTGGCTTCCCCACTTGTCTGCTATGTGAACTTGGGCAACACACTTCACTTCTCTGGGCCTCAGTTAACTCAGCTGCCAAATGGGGATTAAGACTGTGAGCCCCATGAGGGACAGGGACTGTGTCCAATATCTAGCTTGTATCTACAAGAGCACTTAGAGCAGTGCTTGTCACATATTAAGCGCTTAACATCTACCATAGTTATTATTATTATTATTATTATTATTATTATTATTATTCAATCAGTGGCTGTATTTTCGAAATGCTCAGGTGTGCAATCCAGGTCACACCACAGTTCAGTCACAAGGTGGCAGCAAAATATAAAGGAAATCTTTGCAAGATCATTAAGTTACACGTAAAAGAGGGGAAGACATTTGTCTTGAGCATATGGCCACATGCAATGCTGCTCACAGAATTTCTTCCACTACTGGAATAAGTCACGTCAAACTTTGGTGTGTGTATCATTACTGTCATCATTCATTCATTCATTCAATAGAATTTCCTGAGTGGTTGCTATGTTCAAGGCACTGTACTAGGCGTCCCCATCCACACTGTTTTCAGAGGGCCTGGGGAACGCAGAGAACTTTACAGGCTCCTGGATCCAAATGCAAGCAAGGTGTTGTCAGCTAATGGGAGACAAAGAAAAAAGTGATTTGATTTGGGAAGATAGATGGAAGGTGAGGGGGCTTCAGATGGACTGTTGAAGCAGCATGGCTTAGTAGAAAGAGCCTGGGTTTGGGAGTCAGAGGTTGTGGGTTCTAATACCAGCACCACCACTTGTCAGCTGTGTGACTTTGGGCAAGTCACTTAATTTCTCTGTGCCTCATTTACCTCATCTGTAAAATGGGGATTAAGACTGTTAGCCCCATATGGGACAACCTGATAACCTTGAACCTACCTCAGCGCTTAGGACGGTGTTTGGCACACAGTAAGCGCTTAACAAATACCATTATTGTTATTATTGCGTGAAGGAGGAGAATGGGAACAGAGTGTTGTCAAACAGAAGAAAGTTTATCAATCAATCATATTTATTGGATGCTTACTATGTGCAGAGCCTTGTAATAATAATAATAATGCCATTTGTGAAGTTCTTACTATGTGCCAAGCACTGTTCTAACTGCTAGACTGTACTACATGCTTGGCAGAGGACAACATAGAGTTGGCAGACATATTCCCTGCTCACAGTGAGCTTATAGTTTGGAGGGGGAGACAGACATTCATAAAAATAGATAAATAATTTAAAGTCTATAAGACATGAAATACATAATTTATAGATAACATATATAATTATTGACCAGAGGGAAGAGAATAAGGAGGCACAGCGGTGTAGTACAATACAGGGAAAATCATGGACATATTTGTAGGTGCTCAGTCCACTCTCTCCCATTACCTATGTTTACTCCTCTCCCACTACAAACTGAACACACCACTCCTCCAACACGCACCTACTTACTGTTCCTGGACCTCATTTCTCATGCCGTTGACCCCCTTGCTCCCTCCCTCCCCATTGTCTGGGACTCCCTCCTCCTTCATATCAATCAATCAATAAATGAATCAATGGTATTAATTGAGCACTTACTTTTTACAGAGTTGGAAAACACATTCCCTGCTCACAACAAGCTTACAGTCTAGAAGGGACAGTCTAACAATCTGCTTTTCTTCCCTTACCCTGAAACCCCACTGAAATCACATTTCCTCCAAGAAGCCTTCCCTGATGAATCTCTCATCTCCCCAGCCTATTTTCCCTCCTTTCTGCATCACCTCTGCCCTCTAAGAACTTAGGTATTTACCATCCACCCACACAGCATTTATGCAAATATCCTTAGAGTTGGCTGATTCCATGACATGTAATTTGTTTTCCTGCCTGACCCTGCCCTGCAGACTGTAAACTCCTTGAGGGCCAGTATTTTATCTACTTACTTTGGTATACTCCTCCTAGGCTCTCATTACTATGCTCGGATTCAGTCAATCAATGAATCAATGGTATTTATTGAGTGCCGGCCCTGGTCAGCCTTCTCCCGGCCCTGGTCAGACTTCTCCCATCCTAGGTACCCCTCTAGCTTCAGGCCCCGGTCCCCCTGTCTCCTGGCCCAGGTACCCCTCTGCCTCCCTGCCCTGGTCTAACTGTCTCCCAGCCCAGGTACCCCTCTGCCTCCTGGCCCTGCTCCTCCTCTGACTCCTGGCCCTGATCCCGCTCAGCCTCTCGGCCCTGGTCGCTCTGTGCCTCCTGGTCCTGGTCTCTCTCTACCCTCTGCCCCTTGGGGCTCTCTCCATTCCGGCCCTGGGGCCCCCTTTAACTCGCGGCCCTGGTCCCCCTGTCTCCCGGCCCAGGTACCCCTCTGCCTCCATACCCTGGTCTTTTAGACTGTGAGCCCACTCTTTTAGACTGTGAGCCCACTGTTGGGCAGGGACTATCTCTATATGTTGCCAACTTGTACTTCCCATGCGCTTAGTACAGTGCTCTGCACACAGTAAGCGCTCAATAAATGCGATTGATGATGATGATACTAAGTGCTGAATATGGCAGGCCCCTCTACAAATTACCATTGATTGTTGAGAGGCCTTCCCCAACTAAGCCCTCACTTCCTTTTCTCCCACTCCTTTAGCCTGGGATTCGCATCCTTTATTCACCGCTACCTCAGTTCCACAGCACTTATGGACACAACCATAATGTGTTTATTCATATCACACTCTGTCTCTCCCTTGAGACTGTAACTTCACTGTGGGCAGGGAATGTATCTACCAACTTTGTTGTATGTACTCTCCAAATCATTTAGTACAGTTTTCCGCACCCAGGAAGTACTCAATAAATACCTCGATTGATTGGTTGATCGGTGGATTAATTAGCTCATTGGGTTTGTCCATTAGGGGTTCACTTGAGGGGCAATGGGGCCTTTAATTTATGGGAGGAAAAGACGTTTTGGGCCGTGTTTGTGAATGCTTGTTTACCTGCATGTTGCTCAGTGTGTAATAATAATAATAATAATAATGGTATTTGTTAAGCGCTTACTATGTGCGAAGCACTGTTCTAAGCTCTGGGAAGGTTACAAGGTGATCAAGCTGTCCTACGGGGGGCTCACAGTTTTAATCCCCATTTTCCAGATGAGGGAACTGAGGCCCAGAGAAGTGAAGTGACTTGCCCAGAGTCACCCAGCTGAAAATTGGAGGAGTGGAGATTTGAACCCATGACCTCTGGCTCCAAAGCCCGAGCTCTTTCCACTGAGCCACGCTTCTTCTCAAATGTAAATGAAGGGATTGAGCATGGGGGCCACAAACGTGATGAGAACAGCCACCGGTCTGGTTTGTTGTCACCTCCCTGTTAGAAGGATTGCTGTAAATGAAGATACAACTGCCGTAGGACAGGGAGATAACCACCATGTGGGAAGAACAGGTGAAAAAGGACTTATTCTTCTGCTGGGTGGAGGGAATTTTCAAAATGGTCTTAATGATGTATACGTAGGACAGGATCACTAGTGATAGAGTGATCGCAGCCTGACCATGGCAGAATAAAATGTCAGCACCTCCAGGGATTGTATGTCCAAGAAACAGATCTGCAGCTAGGGACAGTATCACACCTGAAATGATTGATGTTATTGGTAGTACAGAAATCCAGCTGCAGGTCAGGAAGCCTGTCAAGTAGCAGCAGAGGATAAGCAGAGTACAGACTCTGGGGGTCATGATGGTTGTGTAGTGTAAGGGTCTTCAGATGGCCACATAACTGTCTTAGGATGTGCAAGCCAGAACTCTGAAAACCCACAGTAGGATGTAGAAGAATATTTGGGTTGTACAACAATTATAGGAGATGATTTTGAGCCCTGTCAAAATGCTCACAAATGAGTTGGGAATGCAGACAGAAATTTCTGAATTCAGACAGAATGCAGGCAGAAATGCAGACAAAGATTTCCAGGAGGAAGGAATTACACAGGACGAAATACATAGGCATGTGAAGGTGAGGGACCAGGAGGGTGAGGGTGATGATGGTCAGATTGCCAGTGATGCTCAGCAGGTAGGCAAGGAGAAAAAAGGAGAAACTCTCTCCTCGACCCCCTCCAGTCTGACTTCCGTCCCCTACATTCTACGGAAACTGCCCTCTCAAAGGTCACCAATGACCTCCTGCTTGCCAAATCCAACGGCTCATACTCTGTCCTAATCTTCCTCCACTTCTCAGCTGTCTTCGACACTGTGGACCACCCCCTTCTCCTCAACACGCTATCTGACCTTGGCTTCACAGACTCTGTCCTCTCCTGGTTCTCCTCTTATCTCTCCGGTCGTTCATTCTCAGTCTCTTTTGCAGGCTCCTCCTCCCCCTCCCATCCTCTTACTGTGGGGGTTCCCCAAGGTTCAGTGCTTGGTCCCCTTCTGTTCTCGATCTACACACACTCCCTTGGTGACCTCATTCGCTCCCACGACTTCAACTATCATCTCTACGCTGATGACACCCAGATCTACATCTCTGCCCCTGCTCTCTCCCCCTCTCTCCAGGCTCGCATCTCCTCCTGCCTTCAGGACATCTCCATCTGGATGTCTGCCCGCCACCCAAAGCTCAACATGTCGAAGACTGAACTCCTTGTCTTCCCTCCCAAGCCTGGCCCTCTCCCTGACTTTCTCATCTCTGTTGACGGCACTACCATCCTTCCCATCTCACAAGCCCGCAACCTTGGTGTCATCCTCGACTCCGCTCTCTCATTCACCCCTCACATCCAAGCCGTCATCCAAACCTGCCGGTCTCAGCTCCGCAACATTGCCAAGATCCGCCCTTTCATCTCCATCCATACCGCTACCCTGCTCATTCAAGCTTTCATCCTATCCCGTCTGGACTACTGCATCAGCCTTCTCTCTGATCTCCCATCCTCGTGTCTCTCTCCACTTCAATCCATACTTTATGCTGCTGCCCGGATTATCTTTGTCCAGAAACGCTCTGAGCATATTACTCCCCTCCTCAAAAATCTCCAGTGGCTACCAATCAATCTGCGCATCAGGTAGAAACTCCTCACCCTGGGCTTCAAGGCTCTCCATCACCTCGCCCCCTCCTACCTCACCTCCCTTCTCTCCTTCTACAGCCCACCCCGCATCCTCCGCTCCTCTGCCGCTAATCTCCTCACCGTACCTCGTTCTCGCCTGTCCCGCCATCGACCCCCGGCCCACGTCATCCCCCGGGCCTGGAATGCCCTCCCTCTGCCCATCCGCCAAGCTAGCTCTCTTCCTCCCTTCAAGGCCCTACTGAGAGCTTACCTCCTCCAGGAGGCCTTCCCAGACTGAGCCCCTTCCTTCCTCTCCCCCTCGTCCCCCTCTCCATCACCCCCATCTTACCTCCTTCCCTTCCCCACAGCACCTGTATATATGTATATATGTTTGTACATATTTATTACTCTATTTATTTATTTATTTATTTTACTTGTACATATCTATTCTATTTATTTTATTTTGTTAGTATGTTTGGTTTTGTTCTCTGTCACCCCCTTTTAGACTGTGAGCCCACTGCTGGGTAGGGACTGTCTCTATATGTTACCAACTTGTTCTTCCCAAGCGCTTAGTACAGTGCTCTGCACACAGTAAGCGCTCAATAAATACGATTGATGATGATGATGAGAAAAGTCAAACCTACAAGGAGAGGTCATTTGTCAGACCCAGGAGGGTGAATTTCATCACATAGGTTCAGTTTCTCAGTGCCGACTTGATTCAGTGTTGAACTGCAAGGGAAGATCATGCAGGAACCACAAGTGAGAAAAAGTAGATATGGTAGGTGGAATCATAATGCTCAGGCAGGTAGGCATCAGTGCTCCAAAACCTGAGTGAGTGAGTCAGTCAGTCACTCGTATTCACTGAGTGCTTACTGCATGCAATGTACTGTACTCAATGCTTGGGAGAGGATGAGTTAACAATATAAAAGACATGCTCCCTGCCCTCAACAAGCTTACAGTCGAGAGGGGGAGACAGACATTAATATAAATAAATAAATAAATTCCAGATATGTACATAAATGTTGTGGCGCAGGGAGGTGGATGAATGAAGGGAGCAAGTCAGGATGATGCAGAAGGGAGTGAGAGAAGAGGAAAGGAGGACTTAGTCAAGGAAGGCCTCTCGGAGGAGTTGTGCCTTCAATAAGGCTTTGTAAGGGGGGGAGTGTCACTGTCTGTCAGATATGAGGAAGGAGGGAGTTCCAGGCCAAAGGCGGCATGTGGACTAGAGGTGGGCATGGAGATACACAAGATCGAGGTACAATCAGAGAGTTAACATTAGAGAAAAGTAGTGTGCATGCTGGGTTGTAGTAGATTACTGAGGGGACTTGGAGACCACGCCAAAGGGATGGATTTTCCACCCAAATGTGGAAAGATCCCGGACCTGGAAGTCAGAGGACCTGAGTTCTAATCCTGGCTCCACCACTTGTTTGCTGTATGACTTTGGACAAGTCACTTAATATGTCGGTGCCTCGGTTGCCTCATCTGTAAAATGGGGATTCAATACTTGTTTTCCATCGTACTTAGACTAAGAGTCTCATGTGGGATGGGGATTTATTTGACCTGATTAATTTGTATCTACCCCGGAGGTTAGAACAGTGCTTCACACATTGGAAGTGACTTATCAAATACTTTAATTAAAAGAACCTAGGTTCTCTAAGTCCCAGGTCTGTGCTTTGTCCACTAGGGTACACTCCTTCCCCTTGTTAGTAATACCGCTACTAGAGAGTATTAAGCACTTTCTATGTGCCAAGAACAGTGCTAAGATCTGGGCTGCCATATCTTGTCTTGTTTTATACCTATCATATCTTGTCTTATACCACAGAGTCATCTTCAACCCGTAGCAACGCCATGGACACATCTCTCCCAAAATGACCCACCACCATCTGCAATCATTCTCGTAGTGTAGCCATAGGGTTTTCTTGGTAACAATATAGAAGTGGTTTACCATTGCCTCCTTCCATGCAGTGAACTTGAGTTTTCACCGTTGATTCTCTGTGATGCCACTGCTGCCCAGCACAGGTGAGTTTTGACTTGTAGCTGATTGCCTTCCACTTGCTAGCCACTGGTCAAGCTAGGAATGGAATGGATATGCCTCTGCCTGACTCTCCCTCCTGCAGTTGAGACTGGTAGAGTACTGGGAACTCTTCAGGCGTGACTCTTCAGACGCCCGGGACCCCGTTCCCGAGAGGCCTGCCCGCCATCACACAGCGCGGCCTTGCTGCTTCTGGAAGGATCCTCTCCTCAGAGCGCGCCGCCATAGACGCCCGGGAATCCGTTCCCGAGAGACCCGCCCGCCCGCCCGCCATCACACCGCATGGCCCCCGCTGCTCCCGGAAGGATCCTCTCCTCAGAGCGTCCCCATAGACGCCCGGGACTCCGTTCCCGAGAGGCCCGTCCGCCATCACACCGCGTGGCCCCCGCTGCTCCCGGAAAGATCCTCTCCTCAGAGCGCCGCCACAGACGCCCGGGACTCCGTTCCCGAGTGGCCCGTCCGCCATCACACCGCGCGGCCTTGCTGCTCCCGGAAGGATCCTCTCCTCAGAGCGCGCCGCCATAGACGACCGGGACTCCGTTCGCGAGAGGCCCGCCCGCCCGCCATCACACCGCGTGGCCCCCGCTGCTCCCGGAAGGATCCTCTCCTCAGAGTGCCCCCATAGACTCCCTGGACTCCGTTCCCGAGAGGCCCTCCCGCCATCATACCGCGTGGCACCCGCTGCTCCTGGAAGGATCCTCTCCTCAGAGCGCCAGAGAGGCCCGCCATAGACGCCCGGGACTCCGGTCCCAAGAGGCCCCCCCTCCATCACACCGCGTGGCACCCGCTGCTCCCGGAAGGATCCTCTCCTCAGAGCGCCGCCATAGACGCCCGGAACTCTGTTCCCGAGAGGCCCGCCCGCCATCACACCGCGTGGCCCCCTCTGCTCCCAGAAGGCTCCTCTCATCCTAGCGCCGCCATAGACGCCCCCTGCTTCCACCCCCACCCACTTAAGCGACCTTCCTTATAGTGCCCCCCAACCCCCCTTCCCAGTCCGGTCCTGACTGACTCCCCCCCTCCATCCCGGGAAAAAGGCCCTTGTTATCACCAAGTTACATTAACGACAACCTCATTCGCACCTACTCAGCCTTCATGTCCCGCCATCGACCCCCGGCCCACGTCCTCCCCCAGGCCTGGAATGCTCTCCCTCTGCCCATCCGCCAAGCTAGCTCTCTTCCTCCCTTCAAGGCCCTACTGAGAGCTCATCTCCTCCAGGAGGCCTTCCCAGACTGAGTCCCTTCCTTCCTCTCCCACTCGTCCCCCTCTCCATCCCCTGCATCTTACCTCCTTCCCTTCCCCACAGCACCTGTATATATGTATATCTGTCTGTACATATTTATTACTCTATTCATTTATTTTACTTGTAAATATCTATTCTATTTATTTGATTTTGTTAGTATGTTTGGTTTTGTTCTCTGTATCCCCCTTCTAGACTGTGAGCCCACTGTTGGGTAGGGACTGTCTCTATATGTTGCCAGCTTGTACCTCCCAAGCACTTAGTACAGTGCTCTGCACACAGTAAGCACTCAATAAATACGATTGATTGGTTGACTCTGAGAGGGGACTGGTTTAGATATGAGACAATAAATGAGGCTCATTTCCTGGCCCAGCCAGGGTTCACAGTCTGAAAGAAATGAGGGACAAATTCCTTTGTCTTTTACCAATACATTCAGGGATCACAAGGGAGTATGCTTTCCCTATTGACGGCCCTGCCCCAGGCCAAGCTGAAGAGACCCCTCTCAATTACTAGAAGCAGTGTGGTCTAGTGGATAGAGCCTGGGCCTGGGAGTCAGAAGGACCTGGGTTCTAATCCTAGCTCTGCCACTTGTCTGCTGTGTGACCTTGGGCAAATCACTTCACTTCTCTGGGTCTCAGTTTCCTCATATGTAAAATGAGGATTCAGAATGTGAGCCCCATATGGGATGGGGACTGTGTCCACCCTTGTACCTACCCCAGCTCTTAGTACAGTGCTTGGCACGTGCTAAGTGCTTAACAAATACCATATAAAATCCCATAAGGCCACCAATTCATTGGTTCTGTGGAATTCTAACTGTTGGCTCACTGTGATCTCCTACACATTAGAGACAATGAAGAAAATCTGCTCTCGAGGGCAGTAAATTCTTGGAACTTTCTCTCTACCGAGGAAGGCAGACTTGGTTCAGAGGGGTTTCTTTGTGGGTTTCACAATCACAAGAATTGGGCGGGTTTTATCTGTTTTGCTGACTGCAGGCCTACGAAGACCTAGAAGTACCACAGACATGTGCTGCCATATATCTAAGATCAGAAGGCACTAATGATCCAAAACCAAATCCCTTTGATGATTAGCCTTAAATTGTAAAGCTGGGAGATGGTGTCTGTACAGACAGTGGGGAAAGGAAGCCGCAAAACCTTTGATCTCATCCTCGGTCTTAATGAGCGTCAGAGTTTTAAAAAAAGGCTTCCTCTGACTATTTTTATCGTTATCTTTATCATCATTGATATATTTGTTAAGTCCTGGGAAGCAGCATGGCCTATTGGAGACAGCACAGGCCTAGGAGTCAGAAGAAACTAGGCTTTAATCCCAGCTGTCATTTGCTTTCTGTGTGACCTTGGCAAACCACTTAATTTCTCTGTGCTTCAGTTTCCTCAACCTTAAAATGGGGATACCAGTTCTCCCTCCTATTTAGACAGTAAGGCCCATGTGGGACAGAGACTTTGTCTGACCTAATTGACTTGTGCCTTCCTCAGAAACTCATAACAGTGTTTGACTCATAGTAATCACTTAACACATACCATACTCCCCCATAGATTGCCAATCAACCTATTATGCGATAGTATTTACTGAGTATTTACTGGTCGAAAAACCTTCTATTCTGCACATGGGAAAGTATATCCCTGACCTCAAGGAGTTTAAAATCTAGGGGAGAAGAAAGATAATTAATTACAGATATGGGAAGTTAGAGTATAAAAAGTCCTGGACATGTTGAGTTTTAGGTTGTGGGCAGACATCCAGGTAGAAATGTCCTGAAGGCAGGAGGAAATAGGAACCTGGAGGGAGGGAGAGAGAACAAAGGAGGAGATGTAGATTTGGGTGTCATCTGCGTATAGAGCCCCACATGGGACAACCTGGTCACCTTGTATCCTCCCCAGCGCTTAGAACAGTGCTTTGCACATAGTAAGCGCTTAACAAATGTCATCATTATTATTATTATTATTATCGTTATTATTATTATGAAGCCGTGGGGCAAATGAGTTCACCAAGGGAGTGAGTATAGCTGGAGAACAGAAGGGGACCAAGAACTCCCTTGGAGAAACTCATTCGCTACCACGGCTTCAACTACCACCTCTACGCAGATGACACCCGTGTCTACATCTCCTCCTTTGTTCTCTCTCCCTCCCTCCAGACTCCTATCTCCTCCTGACTTCAGGATATCTCCACCTGGATGTCCGCCTGCAAACCTAAAACTCAACATGTCCAAGACTGAGCTCATTATCTTCCCTCCCAAACCCTGTCCTCTACCTGACTTTCCCATCAGTGTGGATGGCACTACCACCATTCCCATCTCACAAGCCCGCAACCTTGATGTCATCCTTGACTTGGCTCTCTCATTCACCCCACACATCCAATCCATCACCTAAAACTGCCAGTCTCACCTAAACCGCCTTTTCTCTCCATCTAAACTGCTACCTTGTTGGTACAATATCTCATCCTATCCTGACTGTATTACTGCATCAGCTTCCTTTCTGATCTCCCATCCTCATGTCTCTCCCCGCTTCAGTCTATATTGCACTCTGCTGCCCGGATTATCTTTCTACGGAAAAGCTCTGAGCATGTCACTCCCCTTCTCAAAAATCTCAACCTCCGCATAAAGCAAAAACTCCTCACTACTGGCTTCAAAGCTGTCCATCACCTCACCCCCCTCCTACCTCACCTCCCTTCTCTCCTTCTACAGTCAAGCCCGCACACTCCACTCCTCTGCCACTAACATCCTCACGGTGCCTTGTTCTCTCCTGTCCCATTGTCGACCTCTGGTCCACATCCGACCTCTGGCCTGGAATGCCCTCCCTCCTCACATCTATCTAACTGGCTCTCTTCCTCTCTTCAAAGCCCTACTTAGTGCTCACATCCTTCAGCAGGCCTTCCCAAACTGAGCCCCCACTTTTCCTCAGCTTCTCCTCCTCCAATCCCCATCGCCCGACTCTCTCCTTCTGCTCTACCCCTTCCCTCCCCATAGTTCTTGCGTATATTTGTGCATATTTATTACTCTGTTTTATTAATTATGTGTATATATCTATAATTCTATTTATCCATTTTGATGGTATTGATTCCTGTCTATTTGTCTTGTTTTGTTGTCTGTCTCCCCCTTCTAGACTGTGAGCACATTGTTGGGTAGGGATTGTCTCTGTCTGTTGCCGAATTGTAGTTTCCAAGTGATTAGTACGGTGTTCTGCACACAGTAAGCTCTCAATAAATACGATTGAATGAATGAAAGAACATACACATACCATAACTCGTACCATAATATGATAACATATACCATTATCACTCAATACTCAATCAAGCACTTACTATGTGCCAGCCCTGGGATAGATACAAGTTCATAAGGTTGTATACATTCCCTATCCCACATAGGGCTTATAATCTGAGTAGGAGACTATGTCTCATAGTCTGAATCCCCATTTTACTGTTGAGGATATAGAGGCACAGAAAAGTTAAGTGACTTGCCCAAGGTCACTTGGCAGGCAAGTGGCAGAATAGGCTGTGATCGTTCTATTAGCCCATGTGGCTTCTCATGGGTAAATAGGTCATGGTCTAACATTGGGAAAGTATGTGGGACCAGCCCAATGTCCTATATTCTGGGGGCTTCTTGGATGTGGGCTTTGAATCTCCTGGATCTCACCTGTCTTTTGGAGGAGTGTGGCCTAGTGGAAAGAGTCCCAGCCAGGGAGTCAGAGAACTCAGATTCTAATCCCAATTCCAACACTCATCTGCTGTGTGACCTTGGGAAAATCACTAAACTTCTCTGTGTCTCAGTTACCTCATCTATAAAATGGAGATTAAGTCTGTGAGACCTATTTGGGACATAGACTATGTCCAATCTAACTTGATTGTCTTGTATCTACCCTATGCTTAGTACAGTGCCTGGCACATTTTAAGCACTTAATAAATACCATTAGAGAAATTCTCAACTCTACACCCTGTCCTCACTCCCTCTGCATCCCTTATACACTTGTGCCCTCATCCCTTAAGAACTTTGATACCAATACATACTGGCAAAGCACTTAATTACAGATCCTTATATGCTATTGCTTCCACAAACTAATACATTTAATGACTGACTCCCATGCTAAATTGTAGACCCCTTCAGGGCAGGGTCTTGTATACCAATTCTATTGTACCCTCAATTGCTTAGTACTGCGTTCTACACACAGTAAGATCTCAATAAATACCATTGATTGATCAATTGATTAGATTCCCACTCTCCTCTATACTGTAGGTTTGTCGGGGACAGGGAGCAGGTCTACCAACTCTGGTGAATTGTACTCTCCCAAGTGCTTAATACAGTGTTTTGCACACAGTAAGCAGCAGGAAATGCTTAGTACAGTGCTCTGCACATAGTAAGCACTCAATAAATGCAATTGAATGAATAAACACCATTGAATGATTAGAAAGGTAAATTTTCAGTACCTTTCAGTAACAGAGGTGCAGAGAAAACTCTCTTCTCGAGATAGGCAAGACGGTTTGACTCACTCTTGAGAGGTGCAATTTCCCGATATGTGATGACTGAGAAAGTTCAGATAATTCTTTTTTTTTTGTATTTCCACCTTTATGAAAAAAATCAACTCTGAACAGTTGATCAGCAACATTTTCACTTTCATTGGAAGGTTGAGAAACCCAACTAGAGCACAGAAAGAAGTGCAACTCTTGATTGAGATAGATCCTGAAGCAAACATTCATTCATGACAGAAAATGTTTTATCTTAACACTGTGTAATGGGAAGATAAAGGCATAAGAGAAAGCATGTACAAAAGTTATTTATACAATGATTATTTTTGTTTGGAAACGGGAGATCCAGAAAGGGAATTTGTGAATATAATCAGAACTGGTGTACAGAAAAGTTTTTCTGCAGGCTACTGGAAAGAACCTAACTGAGAATCAGAACACCTGGTTTCTATAGCTCTAACTCGGCCTTTTGGGTTTATGCCATCGGTGGTGAAAGTCAAACTTCTAAACCAGCAAAGCTCAAGCCATTTGAGAGGTTAAATAAGAGCAACCCTAAGCCTCATGAAGAACACAGAGAGGGCACAGTAATTATTCCCACCCAAATGATAATAATATTGATAATGGTATTTGTTAGGCACTTACTATGTGCCAAATACTGTTCTAAGTCCTGGGGTAGATACAAGGTATTCAGGTTGTTCCACATGCGGCTCACAGTATTAATCCCCATTTTACAGATGAGATAACTGAGGCACAGAGAAATTAAGTGACTTGCCCAAAGTCACAAAGCTGATAAGTGGAAGAGCCGGGATTAGAACACATGACCTCTGACTCCTAAACCCGTGCTCTTTCCACTAAACTATGCTGCTTCTCAATAATAATTATATTAATGGTAATAATAATAATAATAACAATAATAATAATATTTGTTAAGTGCTTACTATTTGCCAAGCACTGTTCTAGGCGTTGGGGTAGATCCAAGGTATTCAGGTTGTCCCAAGCGGGGCTCACAGTCTTAATCCCCACTTTACAGTTGAGGTAACCGAGGCACAGAGAAATGAAGTGACTTTCCCAAAGTCACATAGCAGACAAATGGCAGAGGTGGGATTAGAACCCATGTCCTTTGACTCCCTAGCTCATGCTCTTACTACTAAGCCACGCTGTTTCTTTTATGTTATTCGTTAAGTACTTACTATGTATCTAGCACCATTCTAAGGTCTGGGGTAGATACAAGTTAATCACGTCAAACACAGTCTCTGCCCAACATGGGGCTTACAATCTAAATAGGAGGGAGAACAGGTATTTCATCTCTATTTTACAGTTGAGGATACAGGCACAGAGGGAAACATGACTTGCCCAAGATCACCCAGCAGACAAGTGGCAGAGCAGGGATTGAAACCCAGGCCTGTGATCTTTCCACTAGGCCAAGCTGCTGAAATGGAAAGCATACTACCTGGGAAAAATTATCAGGAGAATCAACCCATCTCTGATGAACTTAAAACTCTACAAAAGCCCTAATACGTTCCCTCTTAGGAACTGAGACTTAGAGATGACTAGATCAAGTTTTGCTTCGTACAGCTTGATCCACCCAGAGGAACTCCAATTCCTTGAACTCTTATCTTTCTTCTACCCAACAGTAAACACCAATTAGGGCTTAGGATGCACTGAAACTTTCTTCAGGTGCCTGAGGGAGCGGTTGTGTTGATAAGCACTTTTACTTTCTGGCCCCAGTGATTTAAGTTCCATCTTTCTTAATCGCTCCCCCAGCATCTGGTTTGTAGCTTCTCGAAGTTCATTTCTCATGAGGAAGTCAATTCCTCTTTGGATTAAGTTGAAATGACAATTAAATGAGTATCTGTCCCTGAGCGGGCTTTCTCATTTCAAAGGAACTGCTTCAGCTTTGTAGCAGTGCTCAGAATCAAGTCCTATGTCAGAAACCCCCCCCCAACAATATCCACTTTCCATCCTACCTATCTAAGTTGGATTAAGTTGAAATAGTTAATTATTATCTATCCCTGGGCGAGTTTTCCCATTTCAAAAGAGCTGCTTCACTTTGTGACATTATTCAGAATCAAGTCTGACAGAAAAAAAAATCCACTTTCCATCCTGACTCTCTGTGTTGTGGCAGCCATTTTGTTCAACAGGATTGGCCTTAAATTCAGTGGTGCAGATCTCCCTGTGGGATGGGCCACTATGGAAACTGATGCTCTGTGGCCTTTTCTCAATCGATCAATCAATTGTATTTATTGAGCACTTACTGTGTTCAGGGCACTTGACTAAGCACTTTGGAGAGTACCATATCACAGTTTTGGTATACGGGTTCTCTGTTCACAAGGTGCTTCCAGTTCAGAGGTTTCTCCTCTAGAAAGCAGGATGGGGCAATGCAAACATGAAAGGAGAAGTAGCTGGAGATGACAAGTTTTCTCCAACCAATAGGACTCCAATTCCTAAGTAAAGAGAAGCTGAAGATTGTCTCCTAAAACAGCAAATACAGGATCAATCAATGGTGTTTATTTGGTGCCTACTATGTGCCAAACATTGTACTAAACCCTAGGGAGAGTGCAACAGTGTTGGTAGAGACGTTCTCTGCCTGCAATGAGCTTTCACTCTATAGGAGGAGACAGACATTAATCAATCAATCGATGATATTTATTGAGCAATTACTGGGTGAAAGCCCTGTACTAAGAACTTGGGAGACATGCTACCTGCTCACAGTGAGATTATGGTCTTAAGGAGGAGACAGACAGTCAATCAGTCACTGGTATTTATTGAGCACTCAGTACGTGCAGAAAATATGCTAAATGTTTGGGAGGGCATGATACAATGGAATTAGCCGACATGTTCCTTGCCCATATTGAGCACTTACTGTGTGCAGAACACTGCACTAAGCACTTGGGAGAGTGCCCCTTCTAGACTGTGAGCCCGTTGTTGGGTAGGGACCGTCTCTATATGTTGTTGATTTGTACTTCCCAAGCGCTTAGTACAGTGATCTGCACACAGTAAGTGCTCAATTAATACGATTGATTGAATGAATGAATGAATACAACATAACAATAAACAGACACACTCCCTGCCCACAATAAGCATATAGTCTAGAGGGGTACAGAGGTGTGAACAGAGCTGACTTTATTGTCTGGCCTCCACACATACTTGTCCCTGGTATATCCCTTCTCTCTGCCTAGAGACCCAAAGACAAAAACCCATCCATGAGCACAGCTGTGCCACCTTCCTACCATGTGTCATTTTTAATTTTATTTCTAGAATTTGTTAAGTGCTTACTATGCAGCAGACACTGTACTAAGAGCTGTGGTAGATACAAGTTCATTAAGTTTAATAAGTTTAATAAATATCATGTGGGGATCACAGTTTTAAATCCTCATTTTATAGATGAGGCAACTGAGGCACAGAGAACTGAAGTGACTTGCCTAAGGTCAAAAAGCAGGTGTGTGGTGGAATTAGTATTAGAACCTAGGTCCTCTGAATTCCGGGCCCATGATCTTTCCATTAGCCTACACTGCTTCTCAGAAAAGCTTGACAGCACACAAAGAGGTGGCTTTTATGTGTGCACAATAGAACTGAGATGGTGGGTTTTGCTTTAGCATTTCCAGTCCATGCTCACCCAAAGGTGAATTTTACATGTCAGCTGTGTGACCTTAGGAAAGTCACTTCAATTATTTGTGCCTCAGTTACCTCATCTGTAAAATGGGGATTTAAACTGTGAGCCCCGTTTAGGTCAGGGATTGGGTCCAACCCGATTTGCTCGTATCCACTCCAGCTCTTAGTACATTGCCTGGCACATAGTAAGCACTTAACAAACACCATAATAATAATTATTATTATCATTATGATTGTTACTATCAGGGTTGTCTTCTTTGAGTTCTTTGTGGCCGAGGAATGTGTCTGTTTCTTGTTACATTGTAGTCAGTCAGTCAGTCAATCATTTTTATTGAGAGCTTACTGTGTGCAGTAAGTAAGTGTTAGGGTGAATACAACAATAAACTGACACATTCCCTACCCACACCGAGCTTACAGTCTAAAGGGGGTGATGCTTAGTACAGGAACATGCACACAGTAAGCGCTCAATAAATATGATTTATTGATTCAGTTCAGAAGACAAGTAGATAGGAAGCAGCACACCCTACTGCAAAGAGCACAGGCTTGGGAGTCAGAGGACCTGGGTTCTTGTCTGCGTTGTGACCTTGATTAATCACTTCACTTTTCTGTGCCTCAGTTTCCTCATCTACAAAATGGGAATGTAATAGCTGTTTTCCCTCCTATTCAGACTGTGAGCTTCATGTAGGACAGAGACCGATTTAGTTTTATCCACTCCAGCATTGTGAAGAGTGTTTCACACATAGTAAAAGCTTAGCAAATGCAATAAAAAACTATATACTGTATTAATGAGTGTGTATATGTGTCTGTATGTGAAATATAACTATATTTCTATACATATTAGTATATAATATATTTGGCACTGTATCTGCTTGTCTTTACCATTATAGTGTCCTTGATGATATGGACCACGTGTTTTCCTTCTACTAAATGGTCTTAAGCATCTAATCTTGTGTTCTGAATACAGTATGTCCTCAATAAGTGTTCTTGATGATAACAATGATGATGTTACTATAAAATAATAATTGCTGTTTTTATCATTATTAACAATACTGATCTTTGTTAAGTGCTTACTAAGAGTCAACCACTAGGTAGATACAAGTTAATCAGGTTGGACCCAATCCCTGTCACACATGGGACTCAGTCTAAGTAGGAGGGCGAACAGGTAATGCATCACTGCTTTACAATTGGGGAAACTGAAGTAGAAGTAGAGAAGCAGCGTGGCTCAAGGGAAAGAGCACAGGCTTCGGAGTCAGAGATCATGGGTTCAAATCCTGGCTCTGCCAATTGTCAGCTGTGTGACTTTGGGCAAGTCACTTCACTTCTCTGGGCCTCAGTTCCCTCATATATAAAATGGGCGTTAAGACTGTGAGCCCCACGTGGGGCAACCTGATCACATTGTAAGCTCCCCAGGGCTTAGAACAGTGCTTTGCACATAGTAAGCACTTAACAAATGCCATTATTATACGTACGGAGTAGTTTAGTGACTTGCCCAGATTCAAACAGCAGGCAAGTGGCAGAGCAAGGATTAGAGCCCCGGTCCTCTGACTCCTAGGCCAGAGCTCTTTTCACTAAGGCACATTGCTCCTCAGTTACCCAAGTATTTGTTAAGCACTTTCTGTGTGCAAAACACAATGATATCGGACACTGTCCCTGCTGCCCATAAGGATTACAATCTAAGGGGGAGGGAGAACAGGGATCTTTGCCCCATTTTACAGATGAGAAATCTGAAGCACAGAGAAGTGAAGTGGCATGCCCAGTGTCACACAAAAGGCCGGTAACAGATCTGTGAGTAAACAAGCTGACCCAAAAAGCTGTTCATAACCCCAGCTCCTGGGCCCAGCTCTGAAACACCATTATAATAATAATAATGGTATTTGTTAAGCGCTTACTATATGCCAAGCTCTGTTCTAAGAGGTGGGATAGATAAAATCTAATCGGGTTGGATACAGTCACTGTCCCACATGGGTCTCACAGCTTTAATCCCCATTTTCCAGATGAGGTAACTGAGGCCCAGAGAAGTGAAGTGACTTGCTCAAAGTCACAAACAGACAAGTGGCAGAGTGGGTATTAGAACCCAGATCCTTTTGACTTCCAGGCCCATGTTCTATCTGCTGGACCACCCTGCTTCTCTATTGTGAATTGGAGACAGGAAAACGGAAGGGAGGACTGGATGGAATCTGTCCAGTCCTTTGAAAAAATTATTTAATCAGTGTCTTTCCTGAGAACACAAGGACCTGTTCCCTGAGGCCACAGAAAACCTCAAAAATTCCTACTGAGCCCAAACCAGAGCCCTTTGGAGAGACGATATCACCATTCTTCAGGTGAGGTAGGTGAGAGGGCTTTATGGCTGATGGTAAGGTAACATTTCTTGTGCTGCTTTTAATTTTTTGCCTCTGCTCTCTGGCACCTTCATTTTAGGGAATTTTCATCAGGGAAAACTAACCTAACCCCTAGAACTCCAAATCCTTTTAGCCAGGAGAGTGAAATGTTGGTCCAATTCTCTATCTTTGGAAGTGTTCAAGGATAGATTAGCCTCAAACCTGAATGATCTCCTTATTTGCCTACCATCAGATGGACTATCACTCTATCAATTAATGATATTTATTGAACCCCTACTGTGTGTAAAACAATCAGTCACTGGTATTTATTGAGCACTTGCTATGTGCAGAGCACTGTACAAAGCGTTTGGGAGAGTACAATACAAAGGAATTGTTAGAAACATTCCCTGCCTACATTAAGCTTACATTTTATAGAGGGGGACACACATTACCACAAGTAAATAAATTATGGGTATGTACATAAGAGCTGTGGGGCAGAGGGTGAGGTTAATATCAAGTGTTCAAAGGTTACAGGTCCAAGTGTGTAGGTGGTGCAGAAGGGAGAGGGAATCGTTGAAAAGAATACTTAAACTGGGAAGGCTTCTTGGAGAAGATGTAAGCTTAATAAGGAATTGAAGGTGGGGAGAGTGGTGGACTGTCAAATATGAAGAGGGACAGAGTTCCAGGCCAGAGGCCTGACATGGGTGAGAGGTCGGCAGTGAGAGAGATGAGATCGAGTTACAGTGACTAGGTGACTAGGTGACTACAGTGACTAGGTGTTAAAGGAGCAAGGTGTGTGGGCTGGACTGTAGTAGGAGAATCGGGAAGTAACGTAGGAGGGGTTTGAACTGATGGAGTGTTTTAAAGCTGATGGTAAGACGTTTCTGTTTGTCGTGGAAGTGGATGGACAACTACTGTAGGTTCTTGAGGAGCAGGAACACGTGGATTGAATGTTTTAGAAAAATGACACAGACAGCAGAGTGAAATATGGACTTGAGTGGGGAGAGACTGGAAGCAGAGAGGTCAGTGGGAAGGCTGAAACAGTGATCAAGGTGGGATAAGATAAGTGCCACGATATAACGTTATAGCAGTTTGGACAGAGAGGAAAAAATTGGATTTTAGTAGCCATGCTGTGAAGGTTGAACGGACATGATTTGGTGACAGAGTCATTCATTCATTCATTCCGTTATATTTACTGTGTGCTTACTGTGTGAAGAGTACTGTACTAAGCACTTGGAAAGTACAATTCGGCAAAAGATAAAGACTATCCCTACCAAATAACAGGCTCACAGTCTAGAAGGGGGAGACAGACAACAAAACAAAACAAGTAGACAGGCATCAGTAGCATCAAAAACAGATAAATAGAATTATAGATATACACACGTTATGAATAAAGTAGAGTAATAAATATGTACAAATGTGCACATGTTTGGTGCGGCAGAAAGGAGTTAGAGCAGACGGAGGGAGTAGGGATGATGGGGAGGGGAGGAAGAGTAAAGGAAAAGGGGTGCTCAGTCTGTGAAGCCTCCTGGAGGAGGTGAGCTCTCAGTAAGGCTTTGAAGAGGGGAAGAGCGCTAGTTTGGCAGATGTGAGGAGGAGGGCATTCCAGGCCAAAGGAAGGACGTGGGCCAGGGGTAAAAGGCGGGACAGGCAAGAACTAAGCACAGTGAGGAGGATAGAGGCAGAGGAGCAGAGTATATGGGCTGGGCTGTAGAAGCATAGAAGGGACGTGAGGTAGGAGGGGCAAGGTGATAGAGAGCTTTGATGCAAATAGTGAGGAGTTTTTGCTTCATGCGAAGGTTGATAGGGAATCGCTGGATATTTTTGAGAAGGGGAGGGACATGCCCAGAGTGTTTCTTTAGAAAGATAATCCGAGCAGCAGAGTGAAGCATAGACTGAAGCGGGAAAAGACAGGAGGATGGGAGATCAGAAAGGAGGCTGATGCCTGTAATCCAGTCGGGATAGGATGAGAGATTGAACCAAGAAGGTAGTGGTTTGGATAGAGAGGAAAGGGCAGATCTTGGCAATGTTGTGAACGTGAGACCGGCAAAGTTTGGTGACTGATTAGATGTGTGGGGTGAATGAGAGAGCGGAGTCAAGGATGACACCAAGGTTGCGGGCTTGTGAGATGGGAAGGATTGTAGTGTTGTCCACGGTGACAGGAAAGTCAGGGAGAAGACAGGGTTTGGGAGGGAAGATAAAGAGCAGATAGAATATGTGGGTGGTTGAAAGAAAGAGATGAATCCAGGGCAATACCAAGTTTATGGTCTTGTGAGGAAAGGAGGATGACGGTGCTTTCTACAGTAATGGGAAAGACATGGGGAGGAAAGGGTTTAGGTGGGAAGATGAGGAGTTCTGTTTTGGGCATGCTAAATTTGGGGTGTTGGTGGGGCATCCAGATAAAAATGTCCTGAAAGGCAGGAGGAATTGTGAGATTACAGAGAAGGAGAGGGGTCAGGGCTGGAGATGTAAATTTGTGATTCATCTATGTAACGATGGTAATCAAAGCCATGGGTGTGAATGAATTCTCCAAAGGAGTAGGTGTAGACAGAGAATAGAAGGGGACCCAGAAATGAGCCTTGAAGGGCCCCCACCATCAGAGGATGGGAGACGAGGGACCCGTGAAGGAGATTGAGAATGAGTAGCCAGAGAGATAGGAGGAGAACTAGGAGAGGACAGTGTCAGTGAAGCCGAAGTTGGATAATGTTTCTGGACGGGAATGGTCGACGGTTGAGAGATCGAGGAGGATTAGGTTGGAGCAGAACCGTCGAAAAGAACGTTATTGGTGACTTTAGAGAGGGCTGTTTCTGTGGAGTGAAGGGGGTGGAAATCAAATTTCAGGGGATCAAGGAGAGATTTGGAGGAGGGGAAGTGGAGACAGATCCAAGAACTCACCCCAGCCCTTCAGTGCTCATGTCCAAACCCTTATAACGTATTTCCCCTATCCCTGAACTATTTCAATGATGGCTTCCCCTGGTAGACTGTAAGCCCCTTATGGGAAAAGTTTACAACTACTGAATCGTACTTTCCCAATTGCTTAGTACAGTGCTCTGCCCGCAGTGAACATTCAGTGAATAACATTAACGGATTGCTTGAGTGGAAATTTTCCCTTCCAGTTCCATGACTGTATGATTCAATGAGGAAAAAGAAGGCAATAAAAGTGGTTTTGAACAGTTTGTGCATGAGAGAGAGCTTAGGTTCAATCCACAGTTTATGTCCCATGTCCTCATCAAATATTCGAATTTATTCTTTTACTCCACTTTTGTCCACTCAACCTGAGTTTCTCATATTTTCTTTGCTTAATATTCCAGGGAGTTGACAGTAATTTTTTATAGTATTTGTTAAGCGCTTACTATGTGTCAAGCACACATCAAAACACTAAGATGTATATGAGATAATCAGGTAGGACACAGGATGGTCATTGAAAATAGGCAATGAAAATCTTCCAAATGGTTTGGTTCCAGAAAGCTTGACAAAATATTGGGACACTTCTATTTTTTATGGTATTTGTTAACTGCTTTCTATGTGCCAGGCCCAGTTCTAAGCACTGGGGTAGATACAGTACAATCAGGTAAGACATGGTCCCTGTCCCGTATAGGCCTCACATTCGAAATTAGAGGGAGGAGGATTTAATCCCCATTTTACAGATGGGGAAACCAAGGCACAGAGTAGTTAGATGATTTGCCTAAGGCTAGCCAGCCGACAAGGGGCAGATTTGGGATTAGAACCCAGGGTCCCCTGACTTGCAGTCTTTTGCTGTTTTCCCTAGGGCAGGTTCCTTCTGTTCTGCTAACAGCTCATTCTACCTGCAGACAGAATAATACGTTTAGTGGTCCATTGTCTCAGGAGATGGTATTTCCCCTATTTTTTATGGCATTTATTAAGTGCTTACTATTTGCAAAGCATTGTTCTAAGAGCTGAGGAGGTTACAAGGTGATCAGGGTGTCCCACGGGGTTGCTCATAGTCTTAATCCCCATTTTACAGATGAGGTAACTGAGGCTCAGAAATGTGAAGTGACCTGCCCAAAGTCACACAGCTGACAATTGGTGGAGCTGGGATTTGAACTCATGACCTCTGACTCCAAAGCCCATGCTCTATCCAGTTAGCCATGCTGCTTCTCTAATATTCTAATATTAGTGTTAATAACATATATAATATAATGTATAATATAATATTGATATTTAAACATTCCTATTCTAATATTAAGCCTGTTGAAAATAAAGGGAAAATTATTTTTAATAGTGTAACAAAACATTAGTCTTTATAGAAAAGACCGTTTTGTTCTGTTAGGAAAGTACATTTATTATCTTATTATTAAGTGTTTCATATGTGTCAATCTGAGAAGCAGCATGGTTTAGTGAATAGAACACGAGCCTGGGAGTCTGAGGACCTGGGTTCAAATCCTAGCTTCACCACCTGTCTGCTTTGTGTCCCTGGGGAGTCACTTAACTTCTCTGGGCCTCAGTTATCTCATATGTGAAATGGGAATTACGACTCTGAACTCCATGTGGGAAATAGACTGTGACCAACTTGATTATTTTGTTCCTAACACTCAGTATAGTGCCTGGTATATAGTAAGTGCTTAACAAATGCCATTAAAGAAAAAAAAGCACAGTTTATTCATTCATTCAGTCGTACTTATCGAATGCTTACTGTGTGCAGAGCACTGTGTTAGGCGCTTGGGAAGTACAAGTTGGCAGTATATAGAGATGGTCCCTACCCAACAATGGGCTCACAGTCTAGAAGGGGGAGACAGACAACAAAACAAAACATGTGAACAGATGTCAAGTCATCAGAATAAATAGAAGTAAAGCTAGATGCATATCATTAACAAAACAAAATGAATAGAATAGTAAATATGTACAAGTAAAATAGAGTAATAAATCTGTACAACATATATACAGGTGCTGTGGGGAGGGGAAGGAGGTAGGGCGGGGGGGGTGGGGGAGAAGAAGGAGGGGGCTCAGTCTGGCAAGGCCTCCTGGAGGGGCTCTCATTAGGGCTTTGAAGGGAGGAAGAGAGCTAGCTTGGCGGATTTGAGAAGGGAGGGCATTCCAGGCCAGGGGGAGGACCTGGGCCGGGGGTCGATGGCGCGACAGGCGAAAACGAGGCACAGTGAGGAGGTTAACGGCAGAGGAGTGGAGGGTGCGGGCTGGGCTGTAGAAAGAGAGAAGGGAGGTGAGGTAGGAGGAGGAGCCTTGAAGCCGAGAGTGAGGAGATTTTGCCTGATGCGTAGGTTGACTGGTAGCCGCTGGAGATTTTTGAGGAGGGGAGTAACATGCCCAGAGCGTTTCTGCACAAAGATGATCCGGGCAGCAGCGTGAAGTATATACTGAAGTGGGGAGAGACAGGAGGATGGGAGATCAGAGAGGAGGCTGATGCAGTAATCCAGTTGGGAAGTTCAATGGGCTTTCACAGCTCACAAATCCCAGGGCAAAACTACATTTTGGGAAAATACCTCAATGGTCTGTCAAACAAACTGGGGTGAAGAACACAAATGGAAGCCAAAACGAAAAGTTGTATTCTGTAACAGCCTTGTGGGCAAATTTAAAAACCACTCAACCTTCCTTCCAAGCAACAGCATTTGCTCTGCAGGAATAGGTCACGAACGAAAATGAATCTTTACAACATATGGGCTTTACTATTGTCATAAATAGTTTCTAGTCCCAAGAGGCTCTTGGTAACTTTGGTTCTCTCTGTCGCTCCCATACCAAAATTCTGGGTAACTTGCCCCTTGTTCAGGGTTTTTATTTGTCAATCATCACTAGATTCTAATTCTGAAATTACTGGAATTTGAAACGAATCCTCTTCTTGCGAGTCCTTCCTGAAACATAGAGAAAATACAGGAAAGAATAAAGCTCTTGGAGCACAATTATCGTATCTATATTTTGAAAGAGCTAAAAATGGAAAATGAAAGAACCATATAAATTGTGCAGCCCAGAGTTCTAATTATAAGAATGAAAAAATATTTGGCGAGATACAGCATACCTCTTATTGCCATCAAAATGAGTTTTCACTATTTAGGATCCTTGCTGATTTAGTCTTTGAACATAGGAAGGTGCATTTTTATAGTGAAATATAATTAGCTACTTTCTTTTTTATTGTCCAGCCCTTGCAGATTCTTAAATGGTACTAGATAAGTCTATAAATAGTAATGCAGTAAATAATTGAACTACAGCCGTATTTCGACAGTTTTCTAAAAACTGAACGTGTGTTTCTTGGTTGTTCCGAGATGTCCATCCTGGTTGCATCTATGCATTTATGCCTATGCTGATCTGTGGTTGCTAACATAGGTAACAGACATTTCCCTTCCACCAAGTGTGCATTGAAAGTTTGTCACTTGCCACACTGTAGCTCAGTTCTAAGCACTGGAGTAGGTAGATGTTAAGTAATTTATCTGGATTTTGGGGTTTCCCAAGTATGATTGACTGATTTCCCATTCACTCTTTTGGTCTGGGATGATTCTTATGCAGACTTTATAATTCAGAAGATAAAAAGCAGGGTTTCTCTGACGAAAAATGGATTCTTTGTTCATCCCACATAATTGTCATCTCCCTGTCCCACGGCAGTTGTATCTTCATGTTCATCAATCCCTCCATGAAAGAGGCTGAAGCTTTCAATAAGGGGGTGGCTGTTCTGAACACTTCAGTGTCCCCTTTGCTAAATCCCTTTATTTATGCCTTGAGAAACCAGCAGGTGAGACAAGCCTTTAAGAATGTGTGCAGAAAGAGAAGCATCTTCTGAAGGAAGAGAGTCTATTCAGTCCCTTGGGAATTATTCATCCATCAATCAATCCATGGTATTTACTGAGTGCTTATTGAGTGCAGAGCACAATACTAAGTGCTTGGGAGAGTGCACTATAACATAGTTGGTAGATACGTTCCCTGCCCACAATGAACGTAAAGTCTACAGTCTACAAGTCATAACGAGGTGGGACAAGCATGGAACTGTGTGTTACAGGACCTGGGTTCTAATCCTGGCTCCTCCACTTGCCAGCTGGATAACCCTGGTCTTTATTTCTTTATTTCTGTATGTCTCAGTTTCCTCATCTGTAAAATGATAATAATAATTACAGTATTTGTTAAGCACTTACTATTTGCCAGGAACTATACTTAGCACTGGGGTGAATACAAGCAAGTTGGGTTGGACACAGTCCCTGTCCCATGTGGGCTCACAGTCTCGGTCCCCATTTTACAGATGAGGTAACTGAGGCACAGAGAAGTTAAGTGACTTGCCCAAGGTCACACAGCAGACAAGTGGCAGATTCGGGATTGGAACCTTCTGACTCCCAGGTCCGTGCTCTATCCACTACACCACCTCCCGGAAAGTCTGAAAAAAATTATGATTCCTGTGCTAAGAGACTGCAATGAAGGAATTCATCATTTCCCACTAGCAAGACAGGCCAGACAAAGACATTCACTCCATGCTCTAACAGCATAGCTTTTTGAGCTAGGCTCCAGGATTGCTCATTCCAGTTCTCTGACAAGATTACAAAGTTTCCAATCGTGGACGAAATGGTACAATAATGATATCTTTATGAAGCCTGTCCCCTACTGTACTAATTCTTCCTAAAATCTCAGCCCCCTTCCCTCTGCCCTGAGCTCATGGTGGTACCTGCGAAAAGTAGACTCAGTTAGGGGATGATGGGGAAAGGGGAGAGATGTAGAGAAAACCAGACTATCTAAATACACAAAACTTAATTATACTGGCTTTTCAAGCTACATATCACTTGCATGCTTGGACAGCGATATAGTGGGGAACATCACAAACATTTTCCATACTCTCTTCAGTTCCTCTTCTCCCTCCTACTGAGAGAGCAAACCTCATGTGGGACAGGACCTGTATCTGACCTGATAACTCATATCTACCCCAGGGCTTGGTATAATGCTCAGCACATAGTAAATGCTCAACAAATATGGTAATTATTGTGATTATCATACTCCCAGGTTTTAAATAATTGAGACAGTGTCATTGTCATTGAAGCAGAAGTACGTTTTTCACAATTTCAAGGTGCTCAAGTTGAATTCCACTACAATGACATTATTATTGATCATTGTTTTAGCTGTAATAAAAAGGTTATTTGAAAAGTAAAAAAAAACCTAACAGCTGGCATTGTATCCTCTTAAATGATCCAATGTAATTCCAGCTGCAGTAGATTCTTTTTTACTTTTTAAATAACTATTGAAGAATCGAAATTTTTGAATAGCTAATAGACTATAATAATAATAATGTTATTTGTTAAGCGCTTATTATGTGCCAAGCGTTATACCAAGTGCTGGGGTAGACAAGAGATAATCAGGTACTGAGGCACAGAGAAGTTAAGTGACTTGCCCAAAGTCACATAGCTGACAAGTGACGGAGTTGCAATTAGAACCCATGACCTCTGACTCCCAAACCTGTGCTCTTTCCACTGAGCCACGCTACTTCTCTACCACCAGGGCTTGATATTCACCCCATACTCAGCTCCATAGCACTTATGTACATAAACACAAATTTTTATTTATTTTAGTGTCTGCCCTTCCTTCCTTCCTTCCTTCCTTCCTTCCTTCCTTCCTTCCTTCCTTCCTTCCTTCCTTCCTTCCTTCCTTCCTTCCTTCCTTCCTTCCTTCCTTCCTTCCTTCCTTCCTTCCTTCCTTCCTCCCTTCCTTCCTTCCTCCCTCCCTTCCTCCCTTCCTTCCTCCCTCCCTCCCTCCCGCCTTCCATCAAGGTATTTATTCAGTGCTTACTGTTTGCTGAGCATTGTTCTAAAAGCTTGGGAGAGTACAACAGGGCTGGTAGACATGTGGCCTGTCCACAAGGCTTACGTATGCATTGCACTAAGTGCTTGGGAAGGGACAATGCAACAGAGAAGTTTCCTGCCCACAAGGAGCTTAAAGTCGAGATGGGGAGACAGACACTAAAATAAATTACGGACATGTACATACTCTGAGCATTCTGTCTTTAAGGAATGCTTGTGTTTCTCGCACAATCATTTTGTGTCACTAACATATTTAGAAAACTCAACATGTCCAAGACTGAACTCCTTGTCTTCCCTCCCAAACCCTGCCCTCTCCCTGACTTTCCCATCTCTGTTGACAGCACTACCATCCTTCCCGTCTCACAAGCCCACAACCTTGGTGTCATCGTCGACTCCGCTCTCTCATTCACCCCTCACATCCAAGCCGTCACCAAAACCTGCCGGTCTCAGCTCCACAACATTGCCAAGATCCGCCCTTTCCTCTTCATCCAAAACGCTACCCTGCTCGTTCAAGCTCTCATCCTACCCCGTCTGGACTACTGCATCAGCCTTCTCTCTCATCTCCCATCCTCGTGTCTCTCCCCACTTCAATCCATACTTCATGCTGCTGCCCGGATTGTCTTTGTCCAGAAACGCTCTGGGCATGTTACTCCCCTCCTCAAAAATCTCCAGTGGCTACCAATCAATCTGCGCATCAGGCAGAAACTCCTTACTCTGGGCTTCAAGGCTCTCCATCACCTCGCCCCCTCTTACCTCACCTCCCTTCTCTCCTTCTACAGCCCACTCCACACCCTCTGCTCCTCTGCCGCTAATCTCCTCACCGTACCTCGTTCTCGCCTGTCCCGCCATCGACCCCCGGCCCCCGTCATCCCCCGGGCCTGGAATGCCCTCCCTCTGCCCACCCGCCAAGCTAGCTCTCTTCCTCCCTTCAAGGCCCTACTGAGAGCTCACCTCCTCCAGGAGGCCTTCCCAGACTGAGCCCCTTTCTTCCTCTTCCCCTCGTCCCCCTCTCCATCCCCCCATCTTACCTCCTTCCCTTCGCCACAGCACCTGTATATATGTATATATGTTTGTACATATTTATTACTCTATTTATTTATTCATTGATTTTACTTGTACATATCTATTCTATTTATTTTATTTTGTTAGTATGTTTGGTTTTGTTCTCTGTCTCCCCCTTTTAGACTGCGAGCCTACTGTTGGGTAGGGACTGTCTCTATATGTTGCCAACTTGTACTTCCCAAGCGCTTAGTACAGTGCTCTGCACAAAGTAAGGGCTCAATAAATACGATTGATTGATTTAGAACACTTTTGGTGAACGGTCTCTGATCTATCCTGATCAGAATTTCTAGGTTTTAGTATTCCTGGAGGAAAGCTGGATAAAGATCAGAGATGACCTTAGAGTTTTCTATTCAGCACCATAACATTTATGTACATATCCGTATTAATGTCTGTCTTCCCTCTAGACTGTAAGCTAGTTGTGAGCTTAGACTGTGAGCCCACTGTTGGGTAGGGACTGTCTCTATGTGTTGCCAATTTGTACTTCCCAAGCGCTTAGTACAGTGCTCTGCACATAGTAAGCGCTCAATAAATACGATTGATTGATTGATTGATGGTTGTGGGCAGAGAATGTATCTGGCACCTTTGTTCTTTGTACTGTCCCAAGTGTTTTGTACAGTGTGCTGGACACTGTAAGCACTCAATAAATACCATTAGTTGATTGATTAAAGTCTGTCTCCACCTCTCGACTGTAAGCTCATCGTGAGCAGGGGACGTGTCTACCAACTCATTCATTTCATACTCTCCCAAGAGCTTAGGATAGTGCCCTGCACCCAGTAAGATAAGCGGTGTGGTTGAGTGGATACAGCATGAGCTTGGAAGTCAGAAGGTCCTGGGTTCTTATCCCAGCTCTGTCACATGTGTGCTGTGTGACCTTGGGCAAGTCACTTAACTTCCCTAGTCCTCAATTACCTCATCTGTAAAATGGGGATTAAGAATGTGGGCCCCATCTGGGACAGAGATTGTGTCCAATCTGATTAAATTGTATCTATCCCAGCGCTTAGAACAATGTTTGGCACATAGCATAGTAAACATAGTAAATATTGTTATTATTGAACACTATTGATTGAAGTCTGTCTGCCCTTCTAGACGGTAAGATCACTGAGGGCAGGGAACGTGCCTACCAACTCTGTTATATTGTACACTCCCAAGAGCTGATTACAGTGTTGTGCACACAGTAAATGCTGAATAAATGCGATTGATAGACTGATGTATATTCGATGTCACCCTGCTGAACAGAACCCATGTTTCTGTCCCCATGAGGCAGGTCCAGATCAACTTTAACCAAGACGGGGAGGGAGAGATTCTAATGCCAACAGAACTGGGTTGATGATGAGGATGATGGTATATGTTAAATGCTTACTATGTCTCAAGCAGTGTTCTAAGCGCTGAGGGAGATACAAGATAATCAGATTGGACCTGATCCATGTCCTATATGGGGCTCTCAGTCTTATTATCCAATTTACAGATGAGGTAACTGAGGCCCAGAGAATTGAAGTAACTTGCCCAAGATCACACAGCAGACAAGTGGCAGAGCTGAGATTAGAATTCAGGTCCTTTTGACCCTCAGGCCTGTACTCTATCCACCAGACCATACTGCTTCCCAGGGGTGGAAGCAGGCTACCACCTCAAGCCCTGTCAGGAAGACAGAAGCAGCCTTGGCCACCCCTATAACTGCCTGAGGCCTGGAGGATAAGGGATAAGACCCCTTCATTACCAGTCTGGTCCCACCCCGTCTGGGACGTCTGGCCACACTATTCTGGTGAGATGAGGTGGGCAGACGGGGATCTGTCCAGGGATTCTATGAGGGACCCGTATTGGAAACTGGAGATTCTGTCTTCCAGAATCTTCTTATCCTCCTGTCCCCAGAAATCATCAGGAAGGGACTGATGACTGAAAATGTGAAGGACAACATAAGTTGACTGTTCACCAGCAAAGCTGACTTCTCATTCACATTTATTAAAATGTTCAGCATGATGGACTGTCGCCCATAGTGAAGGATGAAGAGGGTGACCAGGGCCACGATCCTTTTGACCGACCTGACCTCGGTTCCGGGGGACTGTCCAGGCACGTGGAGGTGTAAGACCTGCTGTTGGTGCCTGTGCAGGACCCAGACCATGTAGTCACAGGCCATGCTCATGAGCCCCACGAAGAACAGAGGCTGGAGGGAAATCACGTCCGAGGTGACCAAGGCACTTTTTGTGCCACCAATGACTAGTGAGCAATATTCGAGATCCAGTGATATTGAAGCTGTGCTGCTGTTCTGGAAGCCTCTCACACCCACTGGCACACACTAATGTAAATCAGAAGATTGAGGAACCAGGACAGGAGGCAGAGGGGAACGACACACTTGGGGAATCTGACCTTGATCCTGGCCCATCGAGGGGTTCTGGGGCTGATGGTGACAGCATGGAAGGTGCTCAGGAGGCAGGTGCTGCAGATCTTAAGGCCCCGGGCCACTCGGTACAGGTACAGAAGGGCTTTACACCCCAAATCTCCCAGGAAAATTCTCCATCCCCAACCTGAAAGTTGGGGATGCCCCTGGAGAGAAATACTGTGGTGTTTACCAAAGCCAGGTGGGTGAGGGAAAAATCTGAGGAGCTGAGCCAGGGGCTGCTGGTGGCCAGGCGGTTGTAAAACAGAAGGAGAAATAAATTTCCCAAGACCCCAGTGCTCATCTGCAATAGCATCACAACCCCCCCACAAATTTCTATGGCCTTCATCCTCGTGAATTTCCAGTTAGACCTTGGAGAAGCCTGCAGAGCAATGTGAGAGGAAGACAGACAGACAGAGAGAGTGAAAGACAGTGAGGTTGAGAAACATTGAGGAAGGGGAGAGAGAGGAAGTGAGCAAGGGAAGAAAGAGTGAAGAAGGAAGGAGGATGAGAGAAAGAGTGAAAGGGAGAGAGATAAAGAGAGCAAGGGTGAGAAAGAGGGAGGAATGGAAAAGAGATAAAGAAAGCCAGAGCAAGAAAGAGTGAGGAAGAGGAGAGAAAGAGCAAGGGTGAGACAGAGTGAGGAAATGGAGAGAGAGAAAAAGAACAAGGGCAAGAAAGAACGAGGAAGGAGAGGGAGATAAAGAGAATAAGCAAGAACGAGTGAGGAAGGGGAGAAAAGGAAAGCAAGGGTGAGAAAGAATGAGGAATGGGAGAGATAGAGAACAAGGAACAAGAAAGGGGACAGAAAGAGAACAAGGGTGAGAAATAATGAGAAACGGGAGTAAGAGAAAGAGAACAAGTGTTGCCGTCTGCCTCCACGCGTCCGGCGCAGCGGGGAGACGGGCACTCGCAATGAAAGAACGCAGGCCAGGCGAGTCTCAAGGTGGACAAGGAGACTGTTTATTCAGCGCACTGTGGAGGATTTTATACAGTGAGGAGCCTCAAGGGAGTCAGGGGACAGGCGGATGACTGCAAGCTTATCAGCAAGGCTGAGCTTATCAGCAAGGCTGAACTTATCACAAGATTGAGCTCATCAGCAAGACTGAGCTCATCACCAAGGCTAAGCTTATCAGCAAGGCTGAGCTCATGCCTAGATCTGCACGTTCCCATTCTCAGAACAGCGTCAAGTTATTCATCTAGCAGTCTGACTTCCTTCATTGCTCCTTGTAGGTCTTCCTGTGAGCACAGAAGGCCAGGTGGCCTGGCTTACTACCTAGGTCCAGATGTTAGGTCTGCCACAAGTCCCCCTTTTTGTTTTTGAAACAATTGCAAAGCATGGAGTTGAGTAAGAAGCGGGCGAAGGAAAACAGATAGCCATCGGGCAAGGCAGGGCAGGCAAAACAGGGCCAAGATCAACAAAATAATATATGGGAGACTATGAAGCAACATTGAGAGCCAATTAAAAGGATTAACCGCCTCAAGGGCAGAAATGATTGGTGAAGCAATATTGGCAGGAATGGTCAAGGGAGGGGTATTTTGCATAGCATTGGAGAGTAAGGCAAGGTGTGACAAATCAAGGGAGACATTTGAAGAATGCCAGGCTCCTTGGAGCCGATTTCGGATCGCAGACCACGAAAATCCGGGAAATGTGGCATTATAATAATATGGGGTCACACAGATATGAGGGTAACGATAATCACAACGTTGAAAAGAAAGTTGAGTGCGCAGAGCATCAACCTCATTTCCTAATTCTATAAGAGAATGCTGTAGAAGAGAGAGGCGAGCGGTAAAGGCTTTATCTAATCGTAACTGTGTTTGCAGAGCATCAGAAACATTTCTTGCAAGGGAATTAACAAAGGAGGCCTGTGTTATTTCAGTATGCAGGGTAATAGAGGATAAGGTGGTGGCAATAATAAGGGATGCCAAAGCGATAAACCCAGTGATTAACAATCCAACAAACCGACGATGTCGCCGTTTTGGAATACGAAAATGATCAGCTAGCATCTGCAGGGCAGAATCCGCAGGGGACTCAGCCCAAGGGTGAGATAATGAGGTGGGTAGTATAGCATGACGAGGTTGTTCTACTATAAGAATAGTAGCAGTGGCATCACGGGCGGATATGCATTGAGTAAGTCTACAATTATCACATGTAATATTCCAGAGGGAAGGGAAGGGGATAAGGGATGGGTAGCCAACAAGGAAGGCTTGCGGTGGCAATATACATGCTCTTATTTGCCGTTCTTCCGTATGGATTGGGATAGAATCGAAAGGGACCTGTAATCGAGCAAAGGCAAGCGTGATTGGACCCAAAGCAGCAAAAGCCCGCCAAAGGTGGGGGTACAAAAGGGAGGAAGTTCTGGCACGAGAGGAACCTAAAGCCTGGAAAGCATCTGTGGGCAAGGACCCAAGATAACCATGCAAAGGGGATGAATATGTAAGGTTATCATGTCCGCCCCAGTTCAATAACGTGGCTGGGGATACGTGGGAGGACATATTAATAACCGTGGGAAAAGGTTGTCGACATGTTTGCCAAATAGGCAAAACCAACTCTGAAGGCGGCCAAGACGAGCTGGCAAACACACAAGAAGGAAGTTCAGGTACAGGGGGTGAGGTTCCCAGATGATGGGATACAGCAGTCAAACGGGTAACCCCACAGTACACCGAACGGGGCTGGGGTTCACGCAATTCTCTTTCCTGAGCCCAAGTAATGAGGGGGAGTAGGGACAGACACGGACTTGGGGTTGTAGATGCAGAGAAACATATAGGAGTACGGGTTGCAAGGAGGGAGATATTGACAAACGCCTCTTCCCCTGGTCCTTCCCATGGAATTGCATCCCCCCCTACAAGGTCAGAAGCATTAGTGTGAATATCTCCCACCGGGTCCTGCCACGTAACTGGCCGCACCCACGGAGGGTACGGAACAAAAGTCCAATAGTCCTCAGTAATCACAACAGTGGAGGAGGCGAGAATCAGGAAAGCGATCATCATTTTTAGGAACTTTGCTGCTGATCCTCCAGAGGAAGGGTCACGGAGTCTGTATCCTGGTTCTCTGTCAGCTCCTGAAGTATGCAGGGTGAGGGAGGGTGTGCTGTAGAAAGGACGCGGCATATGTTCTTTGTAGGTATCCAGATCGGGCGGTCCTCAGTTTCTGGAAAGACACAAGCATACCCTCGGCCCCATGTTAATAAGGGATCTGGCCCTCGCCACTGTCGTGTGAGAGGGTCCTTCCATTTTACTCTTTCGGGGTGTTCTTTAGTGTCCCTGCCACCCCATTTTTCAGCAGGGGTGAGAGCTTTGTCATCCATAGTTAAAAAATTAAGGGTATATATAGCAGATTGTAATTGTCTATGGGGAGAGGTCAGTTCATCTCCCCCTTTTTGTTTTTCCAAAAAAGCTTTGAGCCAACGATGACGGTTTTCGACAATGGCTTGACCCGTGGGATTGTATGGAATACCCGTAACATGGCGAATAGCAAAAATATTACAGAAAGACTGGAATGCCTTAGAAGTGTATGCGGGGCCATTGTCGGTTTTCAATACCTGTGGAATTCCCATAAAGGCAAAAGCAAGAAACAAATGATCCATAACATGTTTGGCTGATTCACCAGTGTGAGCCGATGAAAAAGTAAATAATGTACAGGTATCAACAGTAACATGAATAAAAGCCAATCTGCCAAAGGGAGGGTAATGCGTGACGTCCATTTGCGACAGCTTTCTTGGCACAAGACCACGGGGATTCATGGCTTTAGAGGCTGCAGGTAATGTAGTAACACAGGAGGTACAAGCTTTCACAATGGCCCGCGCGCTTTCCCGAGAAATGCCAAATTGACGGTGGAACATTCCTGCCCCTTGGTGGAAGCGCCGGTGGGCCTGCTCTTCTGGCGGCTCTAGAATCTGGAGGGCTGCGGGTTGCACCCGAGAAAGTCCAGACAAAACCCCCGATCACCTATCTGGGACACATTTTGACAGATCGGACAGTGTCCCCTGTGACCCCTACCTTGGATGTTTCAAAATTAAAAACCCTTAATGATTTCCAAAAATTACTGGGGGAATTAAACTGGGTGCGCCCTTATCTTGGAATCCCCACCGATCAATTATCTCACCTTTTTGCTACCTTGCGAGGAGCCCCGGAGCTCTCTTCCCCCCGCTCCCTTTCACCACAAGCCGCCCGGGAGTTAGAGCAGGTAGTCAAAAAATTGGCTCAGGCTACGGTGGACCGTGTCACCCCAGGGATACCCTTATCCGCCGTTGTCGTTCCCACCTCTGTCATGCCTACAGGGGTTATATGTCAAGAGCAACAGTTGGTTGAGTGGATGCATTTGCCCACTCAGCCCCACCGCTCTGTTTCCCCATATCCGACTTTGGTAGCCCAGTTATTGGGTCGTTTAATTCGGCGCATTACCGTCCTTTCTGGGACCGGACCCTCTGCATTATACCAACCATATACTTCAGATCAACTTGCCACACTTCTTGGCAACGATCCCGATTGGCAGATCCTTTTGGCAATGAATACCGGGGCTTGGGTTACTGGTCTCCCAGATATTCCACGATTAAAGGTTTTCTCACCTTTTGCATGGGTATTCCCCTGCATCACGGTTCCTTGTTGCCGTCTGCCTCCACGCGTCCGGCGCAGCGGGGAGACGGGCACTCGCAATGAAAGAACGCAGGCCAGGCGAGTCTCAAGGTGGACAAGGAGACTGTTTATTCAGCACACTGTGGAGGATTTTATACAGTGAGGAGCCTCAAGGGAGTCAGGGGACAGGCGGATGACTGCAAGCTTATCAGCAAGGCTGAGCTTATCAGCAAGGCTGAACTTATCACAAGATTGAGCTCATCAGCAAGACTGAGCTCATCACCAAGGCTAAGCTTATCAGCAAGGCTGAGCTCATGCCTAGATCTGCACGTTCCCATTCTCAGAACAGCGTCAAGTTATTCATCTAGCAGTCTGACTTCCTTCGTTGCTCCTTGTAGGTCTTCCTGTGAGCACAGAAGGCCAGGTGGCCTGGCTTACTACCTAGGCCCAGATGTTAGGTCTGCCACAAACAAGGGTGAGAAAGAGTGAGAAAGGGTAGAGAAAGAGTTAGTACAGACACTCTCTCTTGCCTCAGTTACCTCATCTGTAAAGTGGGGATTAAGACTGTGAGCCCTATGTGGGACAGGGAATGTTTCCAACTTGACTAGCTTGTATCTATCCCAGTACTTAGTACAGTGCCTGACACATAGTAAGTGCTTAACAAAAACCACAAAAAATATATATGAACAAGGCGTCCTCGGGCATTTAAAATGAAGAACAGAATTGACAACATAGCTAAATTTACACCGGGTTTCACCGTTATGATACATCAGTTTGGATTTTATAGCAATCACCTCCTTTAGGGCGCTAGGTCTGAAGTCACAGCAATAGTGAGGGTGTTACGGGGAAGGGAAGGAGATAGAGAAGTAATATTCAGAAGCATAAGGGAGAGGGGGAAACGGGCGAGAAAATTAAATGAGGGTTGGGGAGTGGAGTGGAGGAGTCTGGGGGGTGGGAGAGAAAGTCACCTGATGACTGGGGCAGGGAATGTCCCTGTTTCTTCTTGTACTTTCCCAAGAGCTTAGTAAAGTGTTCAATAAGCAAGAGCTCAATAAATACGATTAAATTAATGAGTGAATGAATGACTGGGGGGAGTTCATTCATTCACTCATTCAATTGTATTTATTGAGCGCTTAGTGTGTGCAGAGCACTGTACTAAGCGCTTGGGAAGTACAAGTTCGCAACATTTAGAGTCGGTCCCTACCCATCAGTGGTCTCACAGTCTAGAAGGGGGAGACAGACAACAAAACAAAACGTATTAACAAAATAAAATGAATAGAATAAATACATACAAGTAAAATAAATAAATAAATAGAATAATAAATACATACAAACATATATACATATATACAGGTGCTGTGGGGAGGGGAAGGAGGTAAGGCGGGGGGATGGGGAGGGGGAGGAGGGGGAGAGGAAGGAGGGGGCTCAGTCTGGGAAGGCCTCCTGGAGGAGGTGAGCTCTCAGTAGGGCCTTGAAGGGAGGAAGAGAGCTAGCTTGGAGGATGTGCGGAGGGAGGGCATTCCAGGCCCGGGGGATGACTTGGGCCAGGGATCGATGGCGGGACAGTCGAGAACGAAGCACAGTTCTGACTCTGCCACTTGTCTACTGTGTGACCTTGGGCAAGTCATTTAACTTCTTTATGCCTCAGTTACCTCATCTTTAGCTTTGCTGGAAATAGGAGAATTGCTCAGCACTTTGTCCAGATCTCCTTTCAAGCTCTGGATCTCATCTTGCAATTCTCTAACATTCCTGGCTAAATGCATGACAGCAGCCTTCATCGTCTTCTGCTATTTCTGTGTGGTTGATTTTTCTGGAGAGATCTTCCTTCCTGCAGCTCCGGAATTTGCCAGAAGAATCTGAAGACGATGGATCTCTTCATGGTAAGTCTCCAGAGTAATCCGCTTCTCTTCCAAGTTAGTTGTCTTTACATCTGTCTGGAGTTTGTTGACAACATCATCCTTTTCCTTGCACTGTTGCTCCAATTTGAGAATCCTCTGTTTCAGTCCATTGATGACCCAGCTAGTTTCCGATCTTTTCCCTGCCCCAGCGTCATGGCAAATTCTGAGCCCCGGGATGGATCCAAAAGCTGCTCAATCTGCCGATCCTTCTTGTTATTTGCCTCCTCTAATCTCCGGAGCTTTGTTTTCACCATGTCCACGTTGTTTTTCTGAGAGTGCAACATCTTCTTCAATTCAATGATCTCATCATACATATCTTCTTTCTCTTTGTACACGGGGGTTCCAGGTATATGACCATTGCTAGCAGATTGGCTATGCTTTGGCTTCTTCATCCCTAGAGCTTACTTCAAATATTCGGGTGTGCTGCTCGAAGGGCTGGTCCATGTACACCCCAAGTCAAGGTCTGATTTTAAAGGCTGAGTAAAACTAGCTTGTTTTGAAGTTCCAGGCCACAGTTGCCGTGAGGATTTAGCCATCATGTTTCCCAGAGGCATGCTCCCTCCTGATTTCAAAGACCTCCAGGCTGCAACCATTTTAGGTTTAGAGAGGTATGGAGATTTTGGTGATTGTGGTAGAAGGTTGTGTCGAGTTTTTTCCTTCAATTTCATCTCCAAATCAGATTCATAAGTAGTTGTTGAAAGACTGTTATCACCTTTCTAAGGGGTAGGGAGGATGGGCTTTTACTCCCCATTTTCCAGAAGAAATAACTGAAGCACAGAGAAGTTATTTGATGTGCTGAAGGTCACACAGCAGGCAAGTAGCAGAATTAAGATTAGAATCCAGGTCCCCTGATTCCCAGGCGAGTGCTCTTTGCACAAGGTCAAGCTGCTTTTCCTTTGCTGTTGTTTATCCCATACTTCATACTTTATACTATACTTCACGCAGCTGCCCGGATTGTTTTTGTCCAGAAACGCTCTGGACATGTTACTTCCCTCCTCAAAAATCTCCAGTGGCTACCAATCAATCTACGCATCAGGCAGAAACTCCTCACCCTCGGCTTCAAGGTACTCCATCACCTCGCCCCCTCCTACCTCACCTCCCTTCTCTCCTTCTACAACCTAGCCCGCACCCTCTGCTTCTCTGCCGCTAATCACCTCACCGTGCCTCGTTCTCGCCTGTCCCGCCGTCGACCCCCGGCCCACGTCATCCCCCTGGCCTGGAATGCCCGCCCTCCCAACATCCGCCAAGCTAGCTCTCTTCCTCCCTTCAAGGCCCTACTGAGAGCTCACCTCCTCCAGGAGGCCTTCCCAGACTGAGCCCCCTCCTTTCTCTCCCCCTCCTTCTCCTCTCCATTCTCCCCCACCTTACCTCCTTCCCTTCCCCACAGCACCTGTATATATGTACATATGTTTGTACATGTTTATTACTCTATTTATTTATTTTACTTGTACATAGACCAAGCTGCTTCTCTATGACATCATGGCAGCCATCGGGCTTGTTGCCAAGGAGAAGAATTTCAGGGCATTCCTCTGGGGTTGTACTTGTCAGAGGTGCATCTTCTCCCCAGGCACTCCACCCCGATGCCTCAACCAACATCCTGCTCCTAACCTTGCTGACCCAAAACTCCCAGAAGGCCTGAGACAGGGAATGAAAAATATCTGAGCCGGTTGAACAAAGGTGCCGATCCTGAGGGCAGCGAATATTCTAGGAATGAGCGTTAGCTCTGCTCAGGGGAAGGAGTGAGGGCTGAGGGAGAGGGAGAGAGAGGAGCGGTCAGAAACCAGGGGCCCCCACGTGGCCAATAACAAGAGGGGGCACCTGCTGTAAGAGCCAGGGATCCTTGAATCAGGACTTGGCCGACTTTAAATTATGGCCACTTGTGGCTGACCGCAGACCTCTCTCCTCCACCATTCAGGATGACCCATGAAATCCCACGGTACAGAATTGACACTGTCGTCAAGGAAAATTAGATTCCGTAGTCCCAAGACCATGTTCAGGCTGTGTTTCCCCTCTCCTCAAGGACCTCCATCCACCTCCTCATCCAATCACCTTGCCCCTTCCTACCTCACCTCACTACTCTCCTACTGCAGCCCAGCTTGAACACTCTGATCTTCTAATGCTGATCTTCTCACTGTACCTCAATCTCATCTATGTCACCACTGCACCCTCGCCCACGTCCTGCCTCTGGCCTGGAATTACATCCTCCCCCCATCATAACTGACAATTACTCTCCCTCTCTTCAAATCTTTATTGAAGGCATATGTATTCCATGAGGCCTTCCCTCACGAAGCCTTCTTTTCCCTTTCTTCTATTCCTTTCTGCTTGCCCTGCCTTGATCCCTTTATTCTTCCCCCTCTCAGGCCCACAGAATTTATGTACATATCCGTAATTTACTTATTGACATTAATGTCTGTCTCCCCCTCTAAACTGTAAATTCATAGAGGGCAGGAAATAGGCCTGTTATATTGTTCTATTGTACTCTCCCAAGCGTGTAGTAGAGTCAGTTACCTGGAACAAAGTAAGGGCTAAACAAATATCATTCCAAAAAAAGTTCACTGGGAATGTAAAACTTTCACACAAACAGGCCATGATGAGAATGGGATGGGAACTGAAATGATGAATGCATTAGTGAGGCATGCTGAAGAAAGTCAAAGAGAGCAATGAGTTCAGGACGTTCAGAATTTTTCTCAGTCCAGTCTCAGTGTGCTGGCATTGCAGATCGAAAAGAAGAGAGATAATCAGAATGATGAGAATAATAAGGAAGCAGCATGGCCTAGTAGTGGAGAGAGCCCAGTCCTGGGAGTCAGTCGACCTGGGTTCTAATCCTGGTTCCACCACTTGTCTGCTGTGTCACCTTGGGCAAGTTACTTAACTTCTCTGGGCCTCAGTTACCTCATCGATAAAATAATAATTGTATTTGTTAAGCACTTACTAAGTGCCAAGTACTGCACTAAGCACTGGGGTGAATAAAGGTAAATCGTACTGGACAGTCTCTGTCCCACGTGAGGCTTACAGTCTCAATCCCCATTTTACAGATGAGGTAAGTGATGCAAAGAGAAGTGAAGTGACTTTGCCCAAGGTCACACAGAAGACATGGGGTGGAGCCAATTTAAGAACCCATGACTCCTAGGCCTGAGCTCTATCCACTACACTATGCTGCTTCTCATGGGGATTAAATCTGTGAGCCCCGTGAGGGACAGAGACTGTGTCCAGCCAATTTGCTTGTATCTACCCCTATGCCAAGTACAGTGCCTGGCACATAGTAAGAGCATAACAAATTCATTCATTATGCAATAATATTTATTGAGTGCTTACTGTTTGCAGAGCACTGTACTAAACGCTTGGGAAGTACAAGTCAGACAAATGTAGATACAGTTACCCAACAACGGGCTCACAGTCTAGAATACTACTACTACTACTACTACTACTACTACTACTACCACTACTACTACTACTACTACTTATGTGGAGTACAACCTATAACTCTATCCTGGGCAGTTCACTCCTAAAGTGGGTCCCATTCAGTAGAGTCATTCTCATAATTCATATGGAATAGCTCCAGCCAGCATCCCCATTACAACTGTCTGGGATGTAGAAGTCAAATGGCTGGGGTTTGCTCTCTGAGGAAAAATTCTGGAATGGACACATGATAATCAGATCAGACACAGTCCCTGTCTTATATGGAGCTCCCAGTCTGAGGGAGCTGGAGAACAGATATTTCATTCCCGTTTTACACAGGAGAAAACTGAGCGACAGAGAAGTGAAGTAATGTGCCCACGACCACACAGCATGTAGGTGGAAGAGTCAGTCAGAGGAATAATAGAGGTATTAGTCAAACAATGGTATTATTGAACGCTTACTGGATGCAGAGCACTGTAATAAGTGCTCAGGAGAGTACAATACAAAAGATTTGGGAAACACGTTTCCAACACTTGTTTGTCCAGTGATCGTGAGTACACAGGTGCAGTTTACAAGGCCGTTATTCCTCAGCAGCTGTGATCACAGTCTCTCTGGAAGTCAGGTGAGGGCCAGGAGAGAGAGACAGAAAGAAGAGGAGTCTCAGGTCACTTATGTCACCGAAAACAAAGATCATCAGGTGGAACCAGAACCCTTGCATCAGGCAAAATCACCCCTATAAATATGCCCTCTCGTCCACTTCCTCCTCCATCCTGGAGTGAAGACTTTCTCCATCCAGGTGCTGCACTAGTGTGTGGAATTAATCCTCAGAGGAGCCTGAAATGCTGAACAGCTCTCTCATCTCAAACTCTCAGCCTCTGGATCAGCCTTTCTCTTTGTGTTTTAGGGCAAGGGCCAAGAGGCTTAGTCTTTTTTGCACCATCGTCTTCTCCCTGCTGCATGGTGTCTAAGTGCAAACTTCGCTACACCTTGAAGATATTTTTATCCAGTGACTACTACCTGGATGGAGATGTAGTAATCGGAGGACTCTTCTCTCTGGATGTGATGTTGAGTGGAAAGAGCCTGGGCTTTGGATTCAGAGATCATGGGTTCAAATCCCAGCTCCTCCAATTGTCAGCTGTGTGACTTTGGGCAAGCCCATAACTTCTATGGGCCTCGGTTACCTCATCTGTAAAATGGGGATTAATGCTGTGAGCCCCACATGGGACACCCTGATTACCTTATATCCCCCCCAGGGTTTAGAACAGTGCTTTGCACGTAGTAAGCGCTTAACTGGTGCCATCATTATTATTATTATTACTTCAGTGACCTGCCGCTGATCTTTCCCTAGCCCATAGAGTAAATGTTTGTGTTTCCCGGGATGTAAGATGGGTGGGAGTGGAGTGGGAGGTGGCACCATTGGGTGGAGGAGAAAGGAAGGGCAGCGGGCATGGGTGTTGGGGCACAGGTGATATTGACGTCTATAGGCAAGGGTCAAGGGGCAGAGACCGGATGTAACAGTTCAGGAAACACAAATAATTCAATCATTGATTAGTGAAGACTTCCTGTTTGGCAGATTACTGTACTAAACACTTGGCAGAGTAAAATACAACAAAGGTAGCTGGCACTTGGGACTAAGTGCTTAGTTCAGTGCATGCAAACAGTAAATACTCAAAAATTACCATGGACTGATTGCTTGATTACCCTATACAGAGCACTGAACTATTTGCTGGGGGTAGTACAATGTAACAGTTTGGAGATCCATTCACTGCCCACAAGGAGCTTATAGTCTAGAGGACTCAGAATGTCCAGGTAATTTGTTGGAGTCAGAAAGAGATTTCAAAACTATCAAATCCCTCCTTTACTTACTCTGTTCTTCTAGACTGTAATCTCACTGTGAGCAGGGAACGTGTCTACGTATTCTGTTATATTGTACTTTCCCAAGTGCTTAATACAGTGGTCTGCACACAGTAACTGCTTAATGAATACCACTGATTCATTGATCCATCTGTCAGCACCTATTAGAGACACAACATAGCATAGTGCATAGAGCAGGGTCCTGGAATTCAGGAGATCATGGGTTCTAATTCTGGCTCCACCACTTGTCTGCTATGTGACCATGGACATGTCACTTCACTTCTCTTGGCCTCAGCTACCTCATCTGTAAAATGGAGATTGAGATTGTGAGCCCCAGATGGGACAAGGACTATATCCAAACCAATTTCCTTGTTTCTACCCCTGCACTTAGTACAGTACCTGGTACATAGTAAGCGCTTAAAAAATACCATCATTATTAATTTTCGTCATTATTGCTGTTATGCTGTTATGTGGATCTTCATTCTGTTGCTTTACCTGGCAGCATTTCCTTACAAGGTCACTTTTTACATCAAGCAGACAACAGTACACACCCACAAACTCTTCCATCATGACTGTTGTATTACGCTCTCCCAAGCGCTTAGTACAGTGCTCTGAGAACAGAAAATGCTCAAAATCACTGATCTATTGACTAACCCACATAGATTAGTTTGTTGTCTCCTTGCAGCTTTCCCTACCAGAGATACGGGAAAGGCTTGGGCTCACTTCTTACTTCCCTCGTAGTGCCTGGGGTTTTTCTCCTCTGTGCCCTTGTCACACTGCTGTGAGACAATTCAACACACGATTTTTTTTCAATGGCATATATTAAGTACTTCCTGGTTGCCAGGCACTGAAAAAAGCCCAAGCTAATCAGGTTGGACACAATCCCTGTTCCACATGCTGCTCACTGTCTTCATTCCCATTTCACCGATGAGGTAACTGTGGTAACTGAGACCCAGAGAAGTGAAATGACTTACCCAGGGTCACAAAGCAGGCAAGTGGTGGTGGTGGTGGGGATTTTAACCCAGGTCCTCTGAGCACCAGGCCGGAGTTCTTTCTGCTACAACTCAACACTTCAGTGCTGTCTCCCATCTTCCCCATTACAGATACTTCACCAGAAACTACGAGCATCTCATGGCTCCTGGCTCCAGCACTTGTCTGCCGTGTGACCTTGAGTAAGTCGCTTCACTTCTCCTAGCCTCAGTTAACTCATCTGTAAATAATAATAAGTATGCTTCTAAACACTGTTCTAAGCACTAGGGTGGGTACAGTTTGATCAGGTTGGACAGTACCTGTCCCACATGGGGCTCACACTCTTAATCCCCATTTTACAGATGAGGTAACTGAGGCACAGAGAAGTTAAGTGACATGCCCAAGATCACACAACAAACATAAGGCAGAGGCAGGATTAGAACCCATAACCTTCTGACTCCCAGGCACTTGCTCTATCCACTAAGCCACGCTGCTTCTCTAATGGGGATTGAGACTGTGAGCCCCATGTGGTATAGGGACTGTATCCAAACCAGTTTGCTTGCATCCACCCATGCACTTAGTACAGTGTCTGGCACATAGAAAGCCCTTAACAAACACCACAATTATTATCATTATTAGTGCCGTTATGCATTCTGTAGATCTTCTCCTGTTGCTTTCCCTGAGCGCATTTCCTCCCAAGGTTACTTTTGGCATCAAGCAGGCCCCAGGCTGCAACCATGGCCTCTTCCATCAGGATTGCTATATTGTCCTCTCCCAAGCAACTAGCACAGTGCCTAGCACACATAAAGTGCTCAGTCATCAAAATCTTTGATTGATTGACTGACCCACATAGATTATTTTGCGGTCTCCTTGCAGCTTTCCCTACCAATCATTTGGTGAAGGTTTAACTCACTTCCCACTTCCCTCATAGTGTATCCAACCCAGTTCCTGGTACATAGCAAGTGCTCAAGAAACACCATCATTATTATTATCATTATTATTAGTGTCTGAGGTTTTTCTCCTCTGGGCCCCTGTCCCCTGTGCCCCTGTGCCCCTATCATATGACAGACAATTCAACCCACTTTGTTTTTTCCACTGGTATATGTTGAGCACTGCCGGAGTGCCAGGCACTGCCTGGGTGCCAGATCACTGAGAAAAGCACAAGCTAATCAGGTTGGAGACAGTCCCTGTCCCACAGAGGGCTCACTGTCTTCATCGCAATTTCACCCATGAGATAACTGGGTCCCAGAGAAGTGAAGTGACTCACCCAGGTTCACACGGCAGGCAAGTGGTGGTGGCAGGATTGGAATCTAGGTCCTCTGTTTCCATGCTCTTTCTGCTACACCCAGACTCTTCAGTGCCATCTCCCATCCTTCCCGTTGCAGATATTTCACCATACACTTCCATCATCTCATGGCCCTGATGTTTGCTCTGGAGGAGATCATCAAGGACCCCAGCCTATTACCCAAGATTTATCTGGGTTTCCACCTCTTCAACGTACACTTCCAAAGAATGACATCAATCTACAGCTCCATGACTCAGCTCTCGGGGGGATCTGGGACAGTTCCTAACTACGGCTGTGAGCTGGAGCGGCGGGACAAACTGCTGGCTGTCATAGGAGGGATGTCATCAGCAGTGTCCATGACTGGTTCCTGGCTGCTGGGGCTCCATAAGCTCGCACAGGTAAAGAGTCCCGACGGCTAGGGACAGACCAGCGTTACGTTGTTGTTCTTACTGTTGTTGTTTTCATTTTATGGTATTCATTAAGCCCTTTCTATGTGCCAGCCACTGCACTAAGCACTGTCCTATTGACGTATCGAGGCAGGGAAGTATTTTGAAAGAGCCGAAGTCCATGAAATAGACTTACATTTTTGCCCAAAAGGAAAAAAGAAGACTGTCTGTAGACTGTAAGCCACCTCTGGGCAAGGAGCCTTGTCTACCACCTCGATTGCATTCTCCCAGATACAAACTATGCACACAATTCCCAAGATACAAACTAATCAGGTTGAACAGAGTCCATGTCCCACATGGGGCTCACTGTCTTGATCCCTATATTACAGATGAAGGAAATGAGGCACAGAGAAGTGAAGTGACTTGCCCGAGCTCACACAGCAGACAAGGTTCAAAGCTGGGATGAGAACTTAGGGCCTCTAACTCCCGGGCCCATGTACTTTCCACTAGACCGTGCTGTTCCCCTCAGCTGGGAGCTACTCCCTACTACCTCCCCACATCTGACTAGAGTTCTTCTCAAATTCACATTCCTCCTAAAATCCCACCTCGTCCAACAAGTCTTTCCTGGTTGATTTGCTAGATCCTTGAGTGTTATCATCCACCTAGCCAATTCTAAAACTTATGAATATATTCAATAATTAAGAATTGTGGTATTTGTTAAGTGCTTACTATGTGCCAGGCCCTGTTCTAAGTGCTGGAGTAGATACTAGGTAATTGGGTTGGAAATAGTCTCTGTCCTATATAGGGCTTGCTGTCTTAATCTCCATTTTACAAATGAGGTGTCTGAAGCACTGAGAAGTTAAGCGACTTGCCAAACGTTCCACAGCTGACAAACGATGGAGCTGAGAATAGAACCCATGATCTCCTGACTCCCAGGCCCGGAATCTACCCATGAGGCCATGCTGCTCGAACTCACAGATAGGCATGCACTGAATTATTCATTTGGACCATCTGATTGTAAATGTCTTCTTCAGTTCACTTTCCCTGTACAATGTAAAAGAAGGGAATGTGTCACTTTCTTAATAATTATAGTACTTGGTAAGCACTTACTATCTGTAAAGCACTATTTAAGCACTGGGGAGATACAAGATTATCAGATCAGATCCAGTTCCTCTCCCTCATAAGGATCCCAGTCGAAAAAGGAGGGAGAACAGGTTTTGGATCCCCGTTTTACAAATGAGGAATCGAAGCGACTTGCTAAAGGTCTCTGAGCAGGAAAGCAGCAGAACTGGGATTAGAACCCAGGTTCTCCGACTCCTAGACCTGTGCTCTTTCCACTGCTCCTCGGTGGTATTTTACACTTCCCAAATGCCTAATAGAATGAATCACACCAAAGGAAGTGAAGCTTAACTAGTATCGATTTTCCGATGACCCATGGAACATCCCCAGGCACGGACTACTTCAAGGGAGCCAGCAACAATGAATTGGACTGGGGTCTTTGACCAGAATGGTATAGACTGACCCCTGTAGACTCTAAGCTTCTTGTGGGCAGGGAGCCTGCCTCCCAGCTCTGTTGTACTCCTCCAAGAGCATAGTACAGGGCTCTGCACCTAGTAAGGACTTAGTAAATCCCATGAATTTATTTATTAATTTGGGAACATAGAATGATGAGTTATGCCTATCAATATGTCCACTCCAGAGTCCCCTCTTTCCCCCACTCTGTCTTCCGTGTAGATCTGCTAGGTCCCAACGGACTCCACTCTCAGAGATAAGACCCGATTGCCATCTTTCTATCAGATTTGTGCAAGTTCCCCAGATCTGCCCTCGGGAATGGTCCATCTCATGAAACATTTTCACTGGGTCTGGATTGGCCTCCTGGTTACCGATTACGTTTGAGGGCAGATGTTCACCATGGTTCTAATGGAGGAGATAGCCAAGAATGGTATCTATTTGTCTTATGTGTGTCTTTTAGACTGTAAGCCCACTGTTGGGTAGGGAATGTCTGTATATGTTGTCAACTTGTACTTCCCAAGCAATTAGTACAGTGCTCTGCACACAGTAAGCGCTCAATAAATACGATTGATTGATTGATTGATTATGTCAAAGTACACCTTTGATGAAGGTGTACTTGCCTCTGACTGTAATCACAGTCAAATGATTACATCATCGGCAAATGCGGTCACGGCTTATGGGGATACATTCTCTTTACTGACAATTGTATATTGTATGGACAAAAGCCCTGTTCTTGGCAAAGTCTGAGTCACTACCTCCGACTAGGATTTTACAACAAATTCCATTATCAGAAATACACCTCTTTCCAAGGCTCCTTGTCATTTTCAGGCCGTTGAAAGGAGATTCTGGGTTTCAGGGATTTTGTACAGACCCTGAACCCTCAGAAATATCCATAGGTCATGTTTCTGTGGTCTTTCTGGTAGTGGACCTTTGATTGTCCAGATCCGGAGAGGCTTGATTCCCTGAGAATGTGTGATTTAAACGATACATTGGAAGGCAGGCCCCTGGACCTATGGGTTATGAACCTGTCTCCCCAAGGTTACATCATGTACAGGGCTGTTTACACCATAGCTCATACCCTCCACCTCGAGATCTGGGCAGCAAATGACATGGCGACTTTGGGAGTTTGGCCCACTCGGATTCCTCATCTATGGAACGTAATTCTCTCCTTCCTCCCTCTCTGAAGCCCAGCTTAAGGAGAAGCTTGTCCACTCGTGGCCCCTGGCAACCAGAATCCAGTTATTCGAGTTCCTGGGTATCATCTGCATGGTTTGGGCCGACCATGGTCATCTCAGAGTCAGAGGACACTTCACATTTTAGTCTTAAAAAATATTTAATTTAATTCACTTATATAGAAGCAGCATGATGTAGTGGATACAGCACGGGCCTGGGAGTCATGGCTTCTAATCCTGGCTCCGACCCTTGTCTGGTTTGTGACCTTGGGCAAGTCACTTCACTTCTCTGTGCCTCAGTTACCTCATCTGTAAAATGAGGATTGAGACTGTGAGCCCCACATGGGACAGGGACTGTGTCCAACTAGATTTGTTTGTGCCCATCTACCGCCCACCCGGCCCCACTTCCAACTTCTTTAACGACTTTGACCCATTCCTCACCTTCCTTCTCTCCTTCTCCATGCCCACTCTGATCCTCGGAGACTTCAATATCCACATGGATATCCCTAACGACTCCTCTGCCGCCCGCCTTCTATCTCTCCTTGACGCTGCCAACCTCTTCCTCCACCCCACCTCACCCACTCACCAACTTGGTCATACCCTCGACCTCATCATCTCCTACCGCTGCACTGTGTCCACCCTCACCAACTCTGAAATCCCTCTCTCTGATCATAATCTTCTCACCTGCCTCCTCACTCACACTTCTTTCCCCTGTAAATCCGTATTACTCCCTCACAGAGATCTCGGCTCTCTGGACCCCACCCATCTTTCGGAGCGCCTCACACCCCACCTCGCCGCCCTCTCCTCTCTACCCAGTCTTGATGATCAGATTACTGCTCTCAACTCTACCCTTTCTACTCAGCTAGACTCACTCGCTCCCCTTTCCCTTCGCCGCTCTCGCACCACTAACCCACAGCCCTGGATCACTGCCACTGTCTGCCTCCTTCGCTCTTATGCTCGAGCTGCCGAACGCTGCTGGCGAAAGTCTAAGCACCATGCCAACCTCGTTCACTTCAAGTTTATCATTTCCTGCCTTAACTCAGCCCTCTCCTCTGCCAGACAAAACTATTTCTCCTCCCGTATTGACACCCATGCCCATCACCCCCGCCAGCTCTTCCGTACACTCAACTCCCTTCTCAGGCCCCCGGTTCCTCCCCCTCCTCCTTCCCTCACCCCAAACGATCTGGCCTCCTACTTCATTAACAAAATTAAATCCATCAGGTCCGACCTCCCCAAAGTCTCTTCCCCCCTTTCTCCATCCCCCCGGCTCGCAACACTCTCTGCTACTCTCCCATCCTTCCCAGCAGTGTCCTCAGAGGAGCTCTCCTCCCTCCTCTCAAGTGCTACTCCGGCCACCTGTGCTTCTGACCCCATTCCCTCTCATCTCATGAAATCTTTCGCTCCATCCCTTCTCCCCTCCTTAACTTCCATCTTCAACCGCTCACTCTCCACTGGTTCCTTCCCCTCTGCCTTCAAACATGCCCATGTCTCTCCCATCCTAAAAAAAACCCTCTCTTGACCCCACCTCACCTTCTAGTTATCGTCCCATATCCCTCCTACCATTCCTTTCCAAACTCCTTGAACGAGTTGTCTACACTCGCTGCCTAGAATTCCTCAACAACAACTCTCTCCTCGACCCCCTCCAGTCTGGCTTCCGTCCCCTACATTCCACGGAAACTGCCCTCTCAAAGGTCACCAATGACCTCCTGCTTGCCAAATCCAACGGCTCCTACTCTGTCCTAATCCTCCTCGACCTCTCAGCTGTCTTTGGCACTGAGGACAACCCCCTTTTTCTCAACACGCTATCTGACCTTGGCTTCACAGACTCCGTCCTCTCCTGGTTCTCCTCTTACCTCTCCGGTAGTTCTTTCTCAGTCTCTTTTGCAGGCTCCTCCTCCCCCTCCCATTCTCTCACTGTGGGGGTTCCCCAAGGTTCAGTGCTTGGTCCCCTTCTGTTCTCGATCTACACGCACTCCCTTGGTGACCTCATTCGCTCCCACGGCTTCAACTATCATCTCTACGCTGATGACACCCAGATCTACATCTCTGCCCCTGCTTTCTCCCCGTCTCTCCAGGCTCGCATCTCCTCCTGCCTTCAGGACATCTCCATTTGGATGTCTGCGCGCCACCTAAAGCTCACCATGTCGAAGACTGAACTCCTTGTCTTCCCTCCCAAACCTTGCCCTCTCCCTGACTTTCCCATCTCTGTTGACGGCACTACCATCCTTCCCGTCTCACAAGCCCGCAACCTTGGTGTCATCCTCGACTCCGCTCTCTCATTCACCCCTCACATCCAAGCTGTCACCAAAACCTGCCGGTCTCAGCTCCACAACATTGCCAAGATCCGCCCTTTCCTCTCCATCCCAACCGCTACCCTGCTCATTCAAGCTCTCATCCTATCCCGTCTGGACTACTGCATCAGCCTTCTCTGTGATCTCCCATCCTCCTGTCTCTCTACACTTCAATCCATACTTCATGCTGCTGCCCGGATTATCTTTGTCCAGAAACGCTCTGGGCATATCACTCCCCTCCTCAAAAATCTCCAATGGCTACCAATCAATCTGCGCATCAGGCAGAAACTCCTCACCCTGGGCTTCAAGGCTCTCCATCACCTCGCCCCCTCCTACCTCACCTCCCTTCTCTCCTTCTACAGCCCAGTCCGCACCCTCCGCTCCTCCATCGCTGATCTCCTCACCGTACCTCGCTCTCGCCTGTCCCGCCATCGACCCCCGGCCCACGTCATCCCCCGGGCCTGGAATGCCCTCCCTCTGCCCATTCGCCAAGCTAGCTCTCTTCCTCCCTTCAAGGCCCTGCTGAGAGCTCACCTCCTCCAGGAGGCCTTCCCAGACTGAGCCCCTTCCTTCCTCTCCCCCTCGTCCCCCTCTCCATCCCCCCCATCTTACCTCCTTCCCTTCCCCACAGCACCTGTATATATGTATATATGTTTGTACATATTTATTACTCTATTTATTTATTTTTTTGATTTTATTTGTACATATCTATCCTATTTATTTCATTTTGTTAGTATGTTTGGTTTTGTTCTCTGTCTCCCCCTTTTAGACTGTGAGCCCACTGTTGGGTAGAGACTGTCTCTATATGTTGCCAATTTGTATTTCCCAAGCGCTTAGTACAGTGCTCTGCACATAGTAAGCGCTCAATAAATACGATTGATGATGATGACGATGCCCAACCCAGTCCTTAGTACAGTGCCTGGTACATAGTAAGTGCTTAAAATACCACAATTATTATTATCATTATAATTATTATTTGTTAAGCACTAACTATATGCCAAGCACAGTTCTAGGTGCTGGGGAACATGAAAGCTAATCAAGTTGGACCCAATCAACATCCCAAATGGGACTCCCAGTCTTAATCCCCTTTGGACCAGAGAAGTGAATTGACTTGCCCAAGGTCACCCAGCAGACAAGAGGTAGAGGCAGGATGAGGACCCACGTCTTTGTGATGCCCAGGCTCAGGATCTAGCCACTAGGCAACACTGCTTCTTTGGTGACTTCAATCAATGGTGTATCCTTCTCCTAGCTCCACGTGTCCCTGAAGGATGCTCGGGCCCACATCGGCGCTGGTGAGCAAGTCTATTTGGAAGACCCCGGCTGGGCAACAAGTAGGTTTGACATTCTGAGCTATCGGATTTTACAGAATGGCACCAAGGTCTACATCCAAGTAGGAGAGTTCATGTCCCTGGCCCCAGCTGGCCAAGATTTCACCATCAGTGAGCAGAGGACAATTTAGGATGGGCTGTTTTCTTAGGTAATGAAGTAAGAAGGGGTAGGAGGAGGAGCGGGAGGTGGAGAAGAAGGAGGAGGAGAAGGGTGGGAAGACCTTCATTCTGCAACAAACAACCTCTGGAGTTTCTTTCTTGTTAGCCATTTCCACCATGTTGTCAAGATCATCACCATGGTTCCGGCCTTTAGAGCTACTAGACCGGAGAGCAGAAGGAGATTAGGTTTGTGTAAACTCCTTCCTCTGCCCCTGCCACCGGGGCTGGGTCGAGTGGGGGCCGAGGAGGACCCTGCCTGAAGTGGGATGGGTGAAGAAGAGAAGGGAGACCGAGGTGGGTGCGAGGCAAGAGACAACTTTATTTTTGCACACTACATGTATATATAGAGCGTGGGGGGAGGTGCGGCAATCAGGAAGTTTGCTTCAGGGGCTTTCCGGAGCTTATAGCCGTTGGAACATCTGCTGATGAGGACATCTCGTGGTTAGGCCCTTCCTGGAACTGGCAGGCGGGGTGCGGTGCCTTTGCAGGGGTAGGCCAGGGGCCTTACATGACAGGTGGTCCCCAACATCTCCCCATCTCAGAGTATATAGAGAACGCCTGGCTTAGGCTATGAGGCTGGTTTCCTTATTTCCTGAGCTATTTCCATGACCACCCTTCCATTGTCATCAATTTTTAGACAACAGTTCGACAGGTTTAATTTTCCACACACACCCCCTTCAGCCGCTAATAAATAGTCTAAAACCAGCCGATGCTGTAAGACAGCCTCCCTGGTTTGAGTGGCCTGCTCTGCTAACAGACCAAGGGCTCTCGCTGTTTGGTTAGTAATAATTTCTAAGACCGCCTGGAGTCTAATTAGCCGGTTGAGCATATAAATCGGAGTTCGGTACCCCCAACTCCCGTCCTGAGCCCAGGTGGCCGGACCGTAGGTCCTTATTATTCTTTCCGGAGGCCACTCGTCTCCCCACCCATTTGCATTCCCGGTACTGGTTAACGAAGTATCGAGAGACCTCTTTTCTCTCCTTCCACTATCCCTCAAATCGTCATAGAGGTGTATTCCTAGGTGACTCCCCTCCTGGCCTGGCAGGAAGAAAAACTTTGGTCTAATTATGCCAATATAACAGCTGCCCGACCAATTTGCTGGCAGGTGTGTATATGCTGTCAGGCCGCAGATCCAATAATGGCCCCTTAGCGCCGGCCGCTCGTTCCGGGATATTACAGTCCAATTTATGGTGAAGGGTTCAGTGCTGTTTATGGCCACGGGGTAATAGATGCCTTCCCAATCCCCAAGAGGTCCTCCCCCTAGGGGTCCTTCGAGCTGTTCCTCTAAAAACCAGCACTCCCACAGACCTAGGGAGGCATTCTCCACGCAGGTCTTGATAAGGGGGTCGGAGCTCCGATTCCATGGACTCCAGAAAGAAGGAAAATGTCCTGACCAGGTCGAATTATGCCATTCCCAGATCACGTGTGTGCTATTGGAGTTCACTCCAGTCTCATTATACTTAAGACACCACGCTGGCAGTGCGCTCTGGGCCCCAGTGAACTGGGAGCAACCTACGGCTGAGTTACCAGTTAACATCTTGTTTGCACAAGATGATCGTGTACCGGTGACATTACACCCCATCCAATTCCCATTGTGACACCTAATGTGAGTATCGTTCCACCAGTTCTGGTAAGGAGTACAGTTAACCTGTTTCTTTTCTGTGGAGGAATAGGTCCAGACACAGTCACTTTCTCCCACTGACTCCCCTCCTCCGGACTGATTCAGGCAATACTGGCCCTTAACTAACTCCGCCAGGTCCCATCGATGTTTCTCTGAGGATGTCCAAAACTGAGAACCGTTACGCACCTCTGACCGGTTACTGAGGATCCAGGCCGGCTCCAGGGGTATAGGAACCCAAGGCCAACTCTCTAACTCCCGGGGACCACCACAAATCCAACAGTTGGTCACATTAAGGGTGTTAGCTATCGTTTCCCCTAGCTGAGTAAACGTATTCTCCTCCTTCTGCCAGGGTGTGATCTTTTTCCCTGCCGGCGCAGGGATGGATAGGGGGGTAAGGAAGATGAGGGTCAGCACAGGGACCATGCGCCACGAAATCATGGTGTCTGTGCCCTCACCTCTGCTGCTTGGTTCTCTTTACAATCTTGTCACCTAGTCCTGTCTAAGGGGTCTGCACTTCGTATGGCACAAGTACAGCAAGAATATCACAATCCCAAGCACAAGAGGTAAACCGAAACAACCTCCCAGAACCCACTGTCCCCACTGAACGTAACCTTCAGGGGCCATGAGGTCCGCAGTCTCTGGATTCAGATGATCGAGGCAACCCCCAGTAGGAGGAAAATCGGGGTTATCAGTGCATGCTCATTCTCGAGGGTTATCCATCTCTCCGGGTCCTCTCCGGATGGTGGTCTTCAAACGATCAGGATCGCAGGAGGTGACAACCCACGCCAACGGTTTTCGGACGGGTCCTTTCCCTCTGGTAACGGTTTTCGGACGGGTCCTTTCCCTCTGGTAACGCGAGGCCAACCTCTTCCCGGAGTCCGCACCGCTGTGCCCGTGACGACCGATATCAGGAACGGGAGGATCCAATCGCTACCCGGGAACCCAAACGCAGGGGTTCCGAAGCGGGGTCAGAAAGAAAAAGGGGAGGGGTCGCGACGAATACAGGGGCTCCTGTCTCAGAGCGGCGGGGTCGCGACGAGGGAGAACTGAGGCGGACGTGTCTCAACGTTCCTAAACGCAGGGGCTCCGTAGAGCGGTCAAGGGTGGGGTCGCGACGAGTGGAGGGGCTCCTTCCGTAGAGCGGTCAAAGGTGGGGTCGCGACGAGTGCAGGGGCTCCTTCCTTAGAGCGGTCAAAGGTGGGGTCGCGACGAGTGCAGGGGCTCCTTCCTTAGAGCGGTCGAGAGTGGGGTCGCGACGAGTCGATCCGTATCGGGGGTCCGCCTGGCAGGGTTCCGTGCCTCGAGCCCCACGTTGGGCGCCACTTGCCCCTGCCACCGGGGCTGGGTCGAGTGGGGGCCGAGGAGGACCCTGCCTGAAGTGGGATGGGTGAAGAAGAGAAGGGAGACCGAGGTGGGTGCGAGGCAAGAGACAACTTTATTTTTGCACACTACATGTATATATAGAGCGTGGGGGGAGGTGCGGCAATCAGGAAGTTTGCTTCAGGGGCTTTCCGGAGCTTATCGCCGTTGGAACATCTGCTGATGAGGACATCTCGTGGTTAGGCCCTTCCTGGAACTGGCAGGCGGGGTGCGGTGCCTTTGCAGGGGTAGGCCAGGGGCCTTACATGACAGGTGGTCCCCAACATTCCTCCAAGTGGGCAACTGCATGGTCTGGCTGGGAATCTGTCCCCCAGTCCCAGACATGGATTAGGGCAAATGAGGATGAAGTCATCATCGTCCAGTGCAACGAGGTCTTTTCCACCACCTTCTATTGAGACCTGGGCAACATGGGATTCCTGGACCCAGTCAGCCTCGCGTTGTCCTTTCTGACCAGGAAGCAGCCGGACAGCCTCAATGAGGCCTATCCACGCTAGTATCCAATCCACCCTCAGTCCCTCAGCCCTTCAGTCCATATCTGTCATTTATTTTAGTGTCCATCCTCCGGACTGGCCTGGGACCTCCTTATTGGCAAGAGTATGTCTTCATTTATTCATTAAACCATATTTATCCCGTGTTTACTATGTGTACAGCACTGTACTAAGCGCTTGGCAGAGTACAGTATAACAATAAACAGACACATTACCTGCTCAGAATGAATTCTAATCCTGTCCTATTGTACCTTCCCAAGTACAGAGCTCGGCATACAGTAAGCACTCAATAAATGCTTTGATTGATTGGTTGATTGATGAGGCGTTATTGGATGAGATCCCATATTGTTATCTTGAACTAGAAGCCAGCAGGGATGTACAAATGGATGAAATGAAAGGACGAGACTCCTTCCCATTGGCTTGAAAACACTCAATCAGCTCACCCCCTCCTTCCTGTTCTCACTGATCTTCTTCTACAGCCCAGCCTGAACACTCTGCTCCTGTGGCAACAGCTTACTCACTGTACCTCAGTCTCATCTATTTTGCTGCCTACCCCTATCCCACATCCTCCCTTTGGCCTGAAATTCCCTCCCCTTCCATATATGCCAGACCTCCATTCCGTTCACCCTCTCAAAGCTTATTAAGGTCAACTTTCCTGCACAAAGCCTTCCCTGATTAAGCCGTCTTTTCGCCAGTGCCCTCTTCCTTCTGCACTGTTTATGCATTTGGCTCTGTGCCCTTTGGACATTTGATATTCATTCATTCATTCATTCATTCATTCATTCAATCTCATTTATTGAGCACTGATTGTGTGCAGAACACTGTACTAACTGCTTGGGAGAGTACAATACAACAATAAATAGACCCATTCCCTGCCCACAACGAGCTTGCAGTCAAGAAGTTGGGGGACGGACATTAAAATAAATAAATAAATAAATAAATAAATTACAGGTATGTACCTAAATGTTGTGGGGCTGCGAGGAGTGATGAACGAATGGACCAAATCAGGGCGACGCAGAAGGAAAAGGGAGAAGACAAAAGGGGGGCTTCGTCAGGGAAAACCTCTTAGAAGAGCTGTGTCTTCAATAAGGCTTTGAAAGAGGGCAAGAATAATTGTCAGATTTGAGGAGTGAGGGCATTCCAGGACAGAGGCAGGATGTGGGCAAGGAGATGGCGGCGAGATAGATAAGAACAAGGTACAGTGAGAAGATTAGCATTAGAGGAGCGAAATGTGCAGGCTGGGTTGGAGTAGGACAATAGAGAGGTGAGGTAGGAGGGAACAAGGTGATTGAGTGTTTTAAAGCCAATAGTGAGGAGCTTTTGTTTGATGTGGAGTTGGCTGGGCAACCACTGGACTGTCCTGAGGAGCGGGGAAACACGTCCTGAACGTTTTTGTAGAAAAATGATCCAGGCAGCAGAAGTATGGAATCGAATGCGGAGAGATAGGAGGCTGGGGTGTCAGCGAGGAAGCTGACACAGTAATCCAGGCAAGAAAGGATGAGTGATTGTATTAACGTGGTAGCAGTTTGCATGGAGAGGAAAGGGCAGATTTTAGCAATGTTGTGGATGTGGGACCAACAGGATTTAGTGATGAATTGACTATATGGTTTGAATGAGAGAGAAAAGTCCAGGATAACACCAAGGTTAAGGGCTTGTGAGACAGGAATGGTGGTGGTGTCGTCTAGAGTGATGGGAAGGTCAGGGGGTGGACAGGGTTTTGGTGGGAAGATGAGTTAAGTTTTGGACATGTTAAGCTTAAGGTGAGAAGCGGACATCCAAGTAGAGATGTCTTAAAGGCAAGAGGAAACATGAGATTGCAGAGGGAGAGAAATCAGGGCTGAAGATGTAGATTTGGGAATCATCTGCATAGAGGTGGCAGTTGAAGCCATGGGGACAGATGAGTTCTCCAAGGGAGTGGGTGTAGATGGAGTATAGAAGAGGACTCAGAGCTGAGCCTTGATGGATTCCCACAGATAGTGGGTGGGAGGCAGAGAAGGAACCCGCGAAGGAAACTGAGAATGAATGGCCAAAGAACTAAGAGAAGCAGCGTGGCTCAGGAGAAAGAGTACGGACTTTGGAGTCAGAGGTCATGGGTTCGAATCCTGGCTCTGCCACTTGTCAACTATATGACTTTGGGCAAGTCACTTCACTTCTCTGGGCCTCGGTTCCCTCATCTGTAAAATGGGGATGAAGACTGGGAGTCCCCTGTGGGACAACCTGATCACCTTGTATACCCACAGCACTTAGAACAGTGCCTTGCACATAGTAAGCACTTAATAAATGCCATTATTATTATTATCATTATTATTATTATTATTATTATTATTATAAGAGGATAACCAGGAAAGGACAGGGCCAGTGAAGGCAAGGTTGGATAATTTTCCAGGAGAAGGGGGTGGTCGACAGTGTCGAAGGAACCTGAGAGGTCGAGTAAGATTAGGATGGACAAGAGGCTGTTGGATTTGGCAAGCAGGAGATTATTAGTGACCTTCGAGAGGGCGTTTTCTGTGTACTGGAGGGGACTGATATTCGTCCCACAGCCTTTATGGACACATCTATGCATTCTGTATGAAAACTTGAATTTTTCTTGTAATGCTTGTCTTCTCATTTAGACTGTAAGCTCGTTGTGAGCAGGGAATGTGTTCACCAACTCTGTTGCCTTTTTACTCTCCCAAGCGCTAAAGTGCTCTTGTCACAGTATGTGCTCAGTAAATATCACTGACAAGTGAGTCAGTCAATCATATGTATTCAGCGCTTACTGTGTGCAGAACACTACTAGATGCTCGGGAGAACACAACGTAGTATAACACACCCATTCCCTGCCTGCAGTCTAGAGGGAGAGACAGACATTAAAAAAATCAACTACAGACATATATATAGGGCTGTGGTGCTGGGAGGGCGTTATGAATAAAGGGAGCATGTCAGGATGATGCAGAAAGGATTTGACACAAAGAAAATGAGGGCTTAGTCAGGGAAGGTCTTTTGGAGACGTGCCTTCAACAAGGCTTTGAATGGGCGGGAAGAATCATTGTCTGTCAGACATGAGGAGGAAGAGCATTCCAGGACAGACGTGGGACATGAGCGAGAGGTCAGTAGTAAGGTAGACGAGATGAAGGTACAGTGAGTAGGTTGGCATCGGAAGAGCCAAGTGTGTGGGCCGGGTTGTAACAGGAGAGTAGCAAGGTAAGGTAAGAGGAAGCAAGGTGCTTGAGTGCTTTGAGGTCAATGGTAAAGAGTTTCTGTTTGATGCAGAAGTGGATGGGTAAACACTAGAGTTTCTTGAGGAGTTGGGAAATATGGACTGAACCCCTTTTGTAGAAAAACGATCCTGGCAGTAGAGTGAAGTATGGACTGGAGTAGGGAGAGACAGGAGGCAAGAAGGGCAGCAAGGAGACTGATTTGGTAATCAGAGCAGGTTAGGGTGAGTCTTTGGTTTAACGAGGTAGCAATTTGGATGGACAGGAAAGGACAGATTTTAGCGATGTTAAATCCATCACTCCACTGGAGGATCAATTGTTTGATTGACTGATTGCGCTATAAAGTGCCTAATCCAGCACTCTGTCCATAGTAACTGCTCAATAGATCCCACTGCGAAGAGGAAGACTGTTCCGAGTTCTGATTGAACTCACTGTCTTCTGCCCCTATGAAGGGAGTAAAACGTTGCCCTAGGATTTCTACATAATTTCCTCTCTTCACCCCATGCCCCTGAGTCCCGGGGAGGAAAGCCTCAATGCCCTGCCTACCTCCCACTTCCCCTCCTCGTGCAGATCCCCCACTCCATGTGTAGCTAGAGCTGCCGGCCAGGATTCAGGAAAACAGCTCAGGAAGGGAAAGCCGCCTGCTGCTACGACTGCTTGCCTTGTATGAAGGGCATGATCAGCAATCAAACAGGTAGATGTCCACCGAGAATCATGTTCCCGGTCAAACAGCGGAGGGTCAGGCAGGATATTCCAGGAGAGCTTTCTGAGAGCGAGAAGTAATATTGATAATAACAAAAATGAGTGTGATATTGTTGTGACATTTGAAATTATGTGATATGTGAATTATTGTGATATGTATTATGGGCTTACTAGGTGTCCAAAGAAGCAGCAGGGCCTGATGGATACAGCACAGGCCTGAGTGTCAGAATCCTGGCTCCTCCACCTGTCTACTCTGTGACCTCGGGTAAGTCCCTCCACTTCTCTGGGCCTCCGTTCCCTCATCTTCCAATTGGGAATTAAACACCTGTTCTTCCTACCACTTCGACTGTGAGCCCCATTTGGGACGTGATGATTTTGTATCTACCCCGGAGCTTAGTATATTGATTGGCACATAGTAAACGCTTAGCCAGTCCCACAAGTATTCTTATCTGAGTCTTAGTCTTTGCCAGAGGCACCAAGATGCTTGGAGGATGCATTTTATGGTTTCTGTTGAGTGCTTACTATGTGCCAGGTACTGTACTCATCCCTTGGGTAGATACAAGCTAATTAGGTTGAACACAGCCTATGTCCCATATGGGTCTCACAGTGTCAATCCCCATTTTACAGATGAGGTAACTGAAGCGAAGAGAAGTGAAGTGACTTGCGCAGGTTCACAAAGCAGAAAAGGTGGCAGGGCCGGGATTAGAACCCAGGTCCTTCTGACTCCCAGGCCCGGGCTCCATCCACTAGGCCAGGCTGAAGGTGGGGGACGTGGGGCAGTTGGGACACCCAGCCTTCTCTTTGCCCTATTGTCTCATCAGGGTTGGGCTCCTGCCTCACCCACAGCCTTTGCAATTGGGAGGCTTCCCTCATTCCCCTGTTAATCAATCAATCAATCAGTGCCATTAATGAGCACCTACCAGGTGCTGAGCTCTGTACTACATGCTTGGGAGAGTACAATACAGCAGAGTTGTTAGACACGTTCCAGTCATTTGAAAGCGGCTTCTCCATTCAACTAACTGTACTGGTTGTTCTTTTCTGCATTTGCACCTCTGTTGTGAATTTCCCTCGTCCAGGGACTGGAAGCTCATATGTCATACCAGATAAGGTGTGAAATTCCATATACTCCCTTCAGATATGGATCAACGCATCAAGTGCTCCCAAGATGAATTTCCAAATCCTCGGACAGATCAGTGTAACCGAAAAGCGGTGGTCTTCCTTTACAACAAGGAGCCTTTGGGAACGGTTCTGGTGTCCTTAACCCTTTGTTTCTCTCTTCTCACCGCTCTGATTTTGGGGGTCTTTATCCACCACCGAGACACCCCCATAGTGAAAGCTAACAACCGCAATCTCTGTTACAACCTCCTCACGGCCCTCCTGCTCTGCTTCCTGTCCTTCTTGACAATTTCTAGCCGCCCCGGCCCGGACACCTGCCTCCTTCGTCAGACAGCCTTCAGAGTCACCTTCTCCTTGTCCATTTCCGCAGTATTGGCCAACAAGGTCACCGTGGTCCTGGCCTTCAGGGCCACCTGGCTGGGGAGCAGAATAAGGACGTGGGTGGGTCCAGGGCGCCTTCCTCTATTGTCTGTGTCTGCTCCCTCGTTCAACTGGGAATCTGCATGGTCTGGCTGGGAACCTCCCCCCCCCCCCCATCCACCGACGTGGACATGGTGACCAAGGCCGTCGTCATCATCGTCCATTGTAACGAGGGCTCCACCACAGCCTACTACTGCATCCTGGTCTAAATGGGGCTCGTGGCCCTGGTCAGCCTCACAGTGGCCTTCTTGGCCCAGAAGGTGCCAGGCAGCTTCAATGATGCCAAGTTCATCATGTTCAGCATTCTGGGGTTCTGCAGGGTCTGGGTTTCCTTCCTGCCCACCCACCTGAGCACCAAGGACAAGGCCATAGTGGCCGTAGAGGTCTTCTCTATCCTGGCATCCGGCACTGGGCTCCTCGGCTACATCTTCGGACCCAAGGTCTACGTGATCCTGCTGAGGCCGGACAGGAACACCAGAGGGCGGTTGCTGGGGAAGCAGAATCCTTAAATGGGGCAGAATCAGGCGAGAACCCCGGGGCCAGGGTCAGGACGGTGGGCACTCAAAGGTGAGGGTTCAGATACAGCCCCTCCCCACTAACACGAGACGCCACAGGCATCCCCCAGATGGTACTGTTTTGCCTGAGGTAATTTCCCACATTGGCTCCCCAAACCTCCATGTTCTCGTCAGCCCTTGACCTCATGAGGGCCTGAGCTCGGTCTAGAGGAGCACCAATCTCTGTCCCCAGGAGGAGACCTAGTGTGGTGCCTCCCGCAAGTGGAGGGAGAAAGAGGCAGATCTCTACAGGTCACCCTGGGTCTCCGGGAGAGTTCTAGTCGAGTGGGATGGGACATGCCAATCCCGAATCAGTCCCCGCTCTGGGCCTCTGGGCCTGTCCCTTCCAGCTTTGGCCTCTTCCCACCTTCCTCATTCCATCAATCAATCTGTCACATTTATTGACCACTTACGATGTGCAGAGTACTGTACTAAACACCTGGGAGAGTATGATGTAACAATATACCAGACACATACCCTGCTTATAGTCTAGAGGGGAAGATAGACATTAATTTTTCAATAAATATATTATGGCTATGTACATAAGTGCTGTACATTCCTCTCCTTTGCACTCTCCCACCAACTACTGCACCCTGCAGCCCACTCCTCTCTGTTTCTTTACTGGGTTCCCACTTCCCTCATGCCCTGCCCTTATCAATCAGTTAATCAATCCTAATGACTGGGCACTTTCTGTGTGCAGAGCACTGTACTTACCACATTAGAGAGGAGCTTCCTAGCCCATTCCTTCCTTTCCAAAACCTCCCAGTGGGACTCAGAACCCTGGAACAGGGGCTGGGGTCTTGGATCCCCCCGCTTCACCCTCCAGCTTGGGAGACCACGCCCTGAGACTCAATGTGTCCTAATCAGAAGCAATATTCATTCATTCATTAAATCGTATTTATTGAGTGCTTATTATGTGCAGAGCACTGTACTAAGCGCTTGGGAAATACAAGTTGACAACCTATAGAGACGGTCCCTACCCAACAGCGGGCTCACAGTCTAGACACCGTCTAGACATGTCTCCCCCTTCTAGACTGTGAGCCCACTGTCGGGTAGGGAACGTTTCTGTATGTTGCCAACTTGTACTTCCCAAGCGCTTAGTACTGTGCTCTTCACACAGTAAGCGCTCAATAAATATGATTGATTGATTGATTGATAGACGACTTACTACACTTACTACATGCCAGGAACTGTACTAAGCACTGGGGTGGATACAAGCAAATCGGGTTAGACACAGTCCCTGTCCAAAGTGGGGCTCACGGTGTAAACCCCCACTTTACAGATAAGGTAACTGAGGCCGAGAAGTGAACTGGCTTGCCCAAGGTCACATAGCAGAAAAGTCGTAGAGCCGGGATTAGAACCCATGACCTTGCAACTCCGAGGCCCATGCTCTTTCCACTATGCCATGCGGCTTCTAGAGAAGGGTGGCAGCAGGGCTGGCATTACTTGGGTTTGGCGAATTAAATGGGGGAAGGCTTCTTGGAAGAAGCTATTTGGAACCCGTGCCTAAAACTGAAAAAGTGCTGATTCCACATGATGCTAGCCTGTTTCTCAGGGATGGACCTCAAACCCTCCACTTGTTCTGGAGCCTTTGGACCCCCCAAATCCTGGTCTATATGAATCCTGAGTAGAATCCTTAACAATAATAATAATAATTCGGGTACGTGCTAAATGTTTACAATGTGCCGAGCGCTGTACAAAGCACTGGGGTAGATACAAGAGATTCGGGTCCCACATGGGGCTTACAATGTCCGTAGGCAGGAGAACAGGCATTGAATCTCCATTTCACAGATGAGGGAACTGATGCCCAGAGAAATGAGGTGACTGGCCCAAGGTCACCCAGCAGGAACGTGGGGGATCCAGGATTAGAACCCAGGTCCTCTGGCTTCCAGGCCTGGGATCTTGTCACTAGGCCTCTGCCTGTGCGAAGACCCTGGCAGCGGGAGTTGAGGCGGAGAGAGGATTGGGCTGAAAATATAAAAGGACATCAACGTGTCCATTCCGTCTCAGGGCCGGATCAGCCAAAAATGACACCACCCGCTGTAAACCTGGAGGACTGGCCACCCGGGAAATCTGCCCTTTCCTCTCCATCCAAACCACTACCAAGTTAATCCAATCACTTCTCCTCTGCTCCCTTGATTACTGCAACAACCTCCCTGCTGACCTCCCAGCCTCCTGTCTCTCCTCAGTCCAGTTCATACTTCACTCAGCTGCCCGAATCACTTTTCTACAAAATCGTACAATCCAATTTCCCCGTTCCTCAAGAACCTCCAGCAGTTGCCTATCCATCTCCGCATCAGACAGACACTTCTCACCATTAGTGTCAAAGCACCTGCCCACTCCTACCTCACTTCGTTGCTCTCCCACTACAACCCAGCCCACACAAGTCGCTCCTCTAATAATAATGATGGTATTTGTTAAGTGATTACTATGTGCAAAGCACTGTTCTAAGCACTGGGGGAATACAAGGTGATCAGGTTGTCCCTCGTGGTGCTCACAGTCTTCATCCCCATTTTACAGATGAGGTAACTGAGGCACAGAGAAGTGAAGTATCTTGCCCAAAGTCACACAGCTGACAAATGGCGGGGCCGCGATTTGAACCTGTGACCTCTGAAGCTAAAGCCCGGGCTCTTTCCACTGAGCCACGCTGCTTCTCTGCCAGCCTTCTCTAATGCCAGCCTTCTCACTGTATCTTCATCTCTTCTATCTCGCCACCATTCATTCATTAATTCATTCAATAGTATTTATTGAGCGCTTACTGTGTGCAGAGCACTGTACTAAGCGCTTTGGAAGTACAAGTTGGCAACATATAGAGACGGTCTCTACCCAACAGTGGGCTCACAGTCTAGAAGGGGGAGACAGAGAACAAAATAAAACATATTAACAAAATAAAATAATTAGAATAAATATGTACAAATAAAATAAATGACTACAAGGAGTAATAAATACGCACAAACACATATACATATATACAGGTGCTGTGTGGAGGGGAAGGAGGTAAGGCGGGGGGAATGGGGAGGAGGGGGAAAGGAAGGAGGGGGCTCAGTCTGGGAAGGCCTCCTGGAGGAGGTGAGCTCTCAGTAGAGCCTTGAAGGGAGGAAGAGAGCTAGCTTGGCAGATGTGTGGAGGGAGGGCATTCCAGGCCAGGGGGATGACGTGGGCCGGGGGTCGACGGCGGGACAGGCGAGAACGAGTCACGGTGAGGTGATTAGCGGCAGAGGAGCGCAGGGTGCGGGCTGGGCTGTAGAAGGATAGAAGGGAGGTGAGGTAGGAGGGGGCGAGGTGATGGAGAGCCTTGAAGCCGAGGGTGAGGAGTTTTTCCCTGATGCGTAGGTTGATTGGTAGCCACTGGAGATTTTTGAGGAGGGGAGTAACATGCCCAGAGCTTTTCTGGACAAAGACAATCGGGGCAGAAGCGTGAAGTATGGATTGAAGTGGGGAGAGACAAGACGATGGGAGATCGGAGAGGAGGATGATACAGTAATCCAGACGGGATAGGATGAGAGCTTGAACGAGTAGGGTAGCGGTTTGGATGTAGAGGAAAGGGCGGATCTTGGCAATGTTGCAGAGGTGAGAACGGCAGGTTTTGGCGACGGCATGGATGTGAGGGGTGAACGAGAGAATGGGGTCGAGGATGACACCAAGGGTGCGGGCCTGTGATATGGAAAGGATGGTAGTGCCGTCAACAGTGATGGGAAAGTCAGGGAGAGGGCAGGGTTTAGGAGGGAAGACAAGGAGTTCAGTCTTGGACATGTTGAGTTTCAGGTGGCAGACAGCCATCCAGATGGAGATGTCCTGAAGGCAGGAGGAGATGCGAGCCTGGAGGGAGGGAGAGAGAGCAGGGGCAGAGATGTAGATTTGGGTGTCATTAGCATAGAGATGATAGTTGAAGCCGTAGGAGCGAATGAGGTCATCAAGGTAGTGAGTGTAGATCGAGAACAGAAGGGGACCAAGAACTGAACCTTGAGGAACCCCTACAGTAAGGGGATGGGAGGTGAAGGAGGAGCCTGCAAAAGAGACTGAGAATGAACGGCCGGAGAGATAAGAGGAGAACCAGGAGAGGATGGAGTCTGTGAAGCCAAGGTTGGATAGCGTGTTGAGGAGAAGGGGGTGGTCCACAGTGTCGAAGGCAGTTGAGAGGTCGAGGAGGATTAGGATAGAGTATGAGCCGTTGGATTTGGCAAGCAGGAGGTCATTGGTGACCTTTGAGAGGGCAATGTCCATGGAATATAGGGGACAGAAGCCAGATTGGAAGGGGTCGAGGAGAGAGTTGGCCTTGAGAAATTCGAGGCAGCGCATGTAGACGCCTCGTTCAAGGAGTTTGGAAAGGAATGGTAGGAGGGAGATAGGGCGATAACTAGAAGGTGAGGTGGGGTCAAGAGAGGGGTTTTTTTAGGATGCGAGAGACGTGGGCATATATGAAGGTAGAGGGGAAGGAAACAGTGGAGAGTGAGATGGAAGTTAAGGAGGGGAGAAGGGATGGAGCGAGAGATTTCATGAGATGAGAGGGAATGGGGTCAGAAGCACAGGTGGCCGGAGTAGCACTTGAGAGGAGGGAGGAGAGCCCCTCTGCGGATACTGCTGAGAAGGATGGGAGAGTAGCGGAGAGCGTTGAGAGCCGGGGGGTTGGAGAAGCGGGGGTAGTGACTTTGGGGAGCTCAGACCTGATGGATTTAATTTTATTAATGAAATAGGAGGCCAGATCGTTGGGGGTGAGGGAAGGAGGAGGAGGAGGGAAGGAGGAGGGAAGGAACTGGGGGCCTGAGAAGGGAGTTGAATGTACGGAAGAGCTGGCGGGGGCGATGGGCATGGGTGTCAATAAGGGAGGAGAAATAGTTTTGTCTGGCAGAGGAGAGGGCAGAGTTAAGGCAGGAAAGGATAAACTTGAAGTGAACGAGGTTGGCATGGTATTTAGACTTTCGCCAGCAGGGTTCAGCAGCTCGAGCAGAAGAATGAAGGAGGGGGACAGTGGCAGTGATCCAGGGCTGTGGGTTAGTGGTACGAGAGCGGCGAAGGGAAAGGGGAGCGAGAGAGTCTAGCTGAGTAGAAAGAGTAGAATTGAGAGCAGTAATCTGATCATGAAGATTGGGTAGAGAGGAAAGGGAATGTGAGGTGGGGTGTGAGGCGCTCAGAAAGGTGGATGGGGTCAAGAGAGCAGAGATCTCTGTGAGGGAGTAATATGGATTTACAGGGGAAAGGAGTGTGAGTGAAGAGGCAGGTGAGAAGATTATGATCAGAGAGAGGGATTTCAGAATTGGTGAGGGTGGCGATAGTGCATCGGTAGGAGATGATGAAGTCGAGGGTGTGATCAAGTTGGTGAATGTGCGAGGTGGGGTGGAGCAAGAGGTTGGCAGCATCATGGAGCGATAGAAGGCGGGCGGCAGAGGAGTCATCAGAGATATCCATGTGGATGTTGAAATCTCCGTGGATCAGACTGGGCATGGAAAAGGAGAGAAGGAAGGTGAGGAAGGGGTCAAAATCGTTAAAGACGTTGGAGGTGGGGCCGGGTGGGGGCGGTAGATGACGGATACAAGAATCCGGAGGGGGTGGTAGAGGCGAATAATGTGGGCTTCAAAGGAAGGGAAGGAAAGGGAAGGAGTGAGGAGGGATAGTGCGAAAACGACATTGGGGGGCGAGAAGGAAACCGACACCTCCTCCTATTCCCGTGAGTCTGGGGGAGTGGGAGAAGAAGAGGCCTCCACTGCAGAGACCAGCAGAAGAGACCGTGTCGTCCGGAGATAGCCATGTTTCAGTTAGGGCGAGGAGGAGTAGAGACCTGGAAAGGAATAGGTCTAGGATGAAAGGGAGCTTACTTATAACGGAGCGGGGGTTCCAGAGGCTACACTTGGCAGCAGCTGTCGAGGGAGGGGAGGGGGGGAAGGGTGCGAGGGGTGGGGAGGGTTTGGATTGGGACGAGTTGGCGGGGGCCTAGGTGGGGAGAGTGGGAAGAGGGGTGGCGCTGGGAAAGGAGAACTGGGATGGGGTGGGGGCGGGGAGAATGGGAGGGAGGGGGATGGGAGGGAGGAATTGAGGATTGGCGCTGGTACAGAGGGATCCTTGGTAGGGGGTGAAAGGGAGCAGTGGTGAGGGGGGGAGAGGGAGGGAAAAAGCTGGGTGGGAGAGTTGAAGGGGAAGGTGAGGAATGGGAATCGCAGTTGGAAACAAGGGAATTGACAGTTCATGGTGAGGTCAGCAGGGTGAGTGACAGTCCAGCGGGAGGTTAACAATTGAGACGCAGAAGTGATAAAATGGTAGCAATGATTTAAATAGGCGATGGCATCACAGAGGGTAGTTAACGATTAACATGCTATGGGAAATAAAATAGGCAGATAATGATGTCACAGAGAGCAGATACAAACTATTATGTGCTGGAGGTGGGTGGACCTGTTAAGGGGGGTTAAGGAGCAGAGATAATATGGTCTAGTGGAAACAGCACAGGCCTGAGAGCCAGAAGACCTAGGTTTTAATCCCATTCCACCCCACCCCTCGCCTATCATGTGAGCTTGGACAAGTCATTTCAATCTTCTGAGTCTCAGTTTCCTCATCTTTAAAATGGGGATTAAGACTGTGAGCCCTATGTGGAACTGATATTGGGTCCCTCTGATGATCTTCTATCAGCCCCAGCCATTAGAACAGTTTCTAACACAGAGTAAGCTCCTACGGATAGCCTGACTGTATCCCCTGATCCCCTGATGCCCCCTCTAGAATGTGAGCCCGTTGTGGGCAGGGACTGTCTCGTTTTATTGCTGTTTTGTACTTTCCAATCAGTATAGTTCTCTGCACACAGTAAGTGCTCAATAAATAGGATTTAATAAATGAATGAATGACAACAAAAAGAGAGCCAGGGCTGGGAGATGCACGGCCCCCTCTGCCCCATAGTTGCACCATGGCCTCAGTCTCCCCACCTCTCCCAACCCCAGCCACCAGGCACAGACCGTGTATCTGTCGCCCCCCTCCCCAACCGCCTATTCGGCTGTTTCAGTGCCTGTGAGCATCCTGAGTTCGTCGTGGCCCTGGTTCCCATGCCGTGTGTCCCCAAGACCCCCAGTCCACCACCCGGCTGCTTTGCCTGGGTGAGGAATGCCTGCCCCCGATCCCCATGCCCCACACTCAGGCACAGAGAGAATAGTAGGGGAGAAGAAGAGAAGGCAAGAAAACACCCATACTATGGCTCTTCAGAGCTTAAAGAAAGGAAGAAAAGAAGTAACACCGTTAATCATCTTTTATTTTTACGGGGAAATCAGGGTATGGTTGTCCTGGGAGTGTGGGGAAGCAGAGGTTCCCTGTCAAAGGACTCTAAAATAAAGATCATCTAGACTATGAGCCTACTGTGGGCAGGGAACATGTCTACCGATTCCGTTGTACTGTACTCTCCCAGGCGCTGAGTACAATTCTCTGCACATAGTAAGCTCTCAGTAAATACGACTGATTGACTGATTCTTCAAGTGGGTCCCGCTCAGTGGAATCATTCCCATTGCTCATCTAGAAAAGCTCCAGCCAATGTCTCCACTACGTCTGTCTAGGATGTGGAAGTCAAGATCCTGGGGTTTACTCTGTGAGGAAGGCCCTGGAATGCACATAAGATAATCAGGTCAGACATTGTCCCTGTCCCACATGGAGCTCCCAGTCTAAGGGAGAGGCAGAACAGATATTTAATCCCCATTTGACAGATGAGGAAACTGAGGCTCAGAGAAATGAAGTGATGTGCCCAAGATCTCCAGCCCTGATTTCTCTCACTTGATTTAATCTCAGATTTCTTCCTGCCATCAAGACATCTCTACTTGGATGTCTTCCCGTCACGTCAAACTTCATATGGCTAAAACAGAACTTTTTATCTTTCCCTGTCGTCCCCCTGACTTTCCCATCACTGTGGATGGAACCACCATTCTTCCTGTCTCACAAGACCATAACCCTGGGGTAATCCTTGACTCCTTTCTCTCATTCAACCCACATATTCAAACCATCACTAAATGCTGTCAGTTCCACCTTAAAGGCATTGCTAAAATCCACCCTTTCCTCTCAATCCAAACTCCTACTTCGTTAATCCAAGCAGTTATTCATTCAGTCATACTTATTGAGCACTTACTTTGTGCAGAGCACTGTACTAAGCGCTTGGAAAGTACAATTCAGCAACGGAGATAATCCCTGCCCACAGTGGGCTCACAGTCTAGAAGGGGGGAGACAGGCATCAAAACAAGTAAACAGGCCGCAATAGCATCAATATAAATAAATAGAATTATAGATATATACAAATCATTAATATAAATGAATAGAATTATAAACATGTGCATAGATACACAAGTGATATGGGATGGGGAGGCGGGTAGAGCAAGGGGAGTGAGTCGGGAAATGTCGGGGGTGAGCAGAGAAAAAGGAGGACTTAGTCTGGGAAAGCCTCCCGGAGGAGGTGAACCTTCAGTAGGGCTTTGAAGCGGGTAAATGTGATTGTTTGGCTGATTTGGGGAGGGAGGGCATTGCAGGCCAGAGGTAGGACGTGGGCCAGGGGTCAACGGCGGGACAGGCGAGAACGAGGCACAGTGAGAAGGTTAGCACCAGAGGAGCGGAGTGTGCTGGCTGGGATGTAGTAGGAGAGAAGGGAGGTGAGGTAGGAGGAGGCAAGGTGATGGAGAGCTTTGAAGCCAATAGTGAGGAGTTTTTGGTGATATGGAGGGTGATAGACAAGCACTGGAGAATTTTGAGGAGGGGGTGACGTTCCCAGAATGTTTCTTGCAGAAGGAAAATCCGGACAGAAGAGTAAAATATAGGCTGAAGTGGGGAGAGACAGGAGGTTGGGAGGTCAAAAAGGAGGCTGATGCAGTATTCCAGTCGGGATAGGATGAGAGTTTGTACTAATGTGGCAGCAGTTTGTGTGGAGAGGAAAGGGCAGATCTTGGTGATGTTCCGAAGATGAGACGGGCAGGTTTTAGTGATGGGCTGGGTATGTGGGGTGAATGTGAGAATGGAGTCAAGGATGACACCAAGGTTGTGGGCTTGTGAGACGTGATGGATGGTAATGCCATCTATAGTGATGGGAAAGTCAGGGAGAGGACAAGGTTTGGGAGGAAAGATAAGGAGCTTAGTTTGGTCATGTTGAGTTTTAGTTGGTGGGACGACATCCATGAGGAGATGTCCTGGAGGCAGGAGGAGATGCGAGCCTGGAGGGAGGGAGAGAGAACAGAGAAGGAGATATAGATTTGGGTATTATCTACACAGAGATGATAGTTGAAGCTGCGGGAGTGAATGAGTTCACCAAGGGAGTGAGTCTAGATGGAGAACAGAAGAGAACCAAGAACTGAACTTTGAGGAACCCCTACAGTTAGGGGATGGGAGGGTGAGGAGGTGTTCCATGAAAGAGACTGAGAATGAATGGCCAGAGAGATGAGAAGAGAACCAGGAGAGGATGGAATCAGTGAAGCCAAGGTTGCATAATGTTTTGAGGAGAAGGGGATGGTCGGCAGTGTCAAAAGCAGCTTAGAGGTCAGGGAGGATTAGGATGGAGTGGGAACCATTGGATCTGGCAAGAAGGAGGTCATTGGTGACCTTTGAGAGGGCAGTTTCAGTGGAGTGCAGAGGACGGAAGCCAGATCGGAAGGGTCCAGGAGAGAATTCGAGGAGAGGAATTCTAGGCAGTGAGTGTAAACGCCTTGCTCCAGGAGTTTGGAAAGGAAGGGTTATCCTATCCAGAGGAAGGTAGAAAGGGACAGAGTGGGGGGGGGGGGGCTTCCCTCTCAGTCCCTGTCCCTCAGCAGGACCTGGCCTGCCACGGGGACCTGGAGGACCTGCAGGCCAAGCTGATCTATTAAGTTCATTCCTGGTATCCCAGTGATGGAATCAGGAGGGGGCTTCACCCATGGCACCTACTCCCGGCAGGAATGAGGCACCTATACCGCCTTGAATAGTCTATCAGCTTCCTTGCTGACTTCCTGCCTCTTGTTTCTCTCCACTCCAGCCCATACTATACTCTGCTGCCCAGATCATTTTCCTACAAAAACGTTCAGGCCATGTTTCCCCACTCTTCAAGAACCTCCAGTGGTTTCCCATCCACCTCTGCATCCAATAAAAACTCCTCGCCAATGGCTTCAAGGCACTCAATCACCTTGCCTCCTCCTACCTCACCTCGCTACTTTCCTACTACAACCCAGCCTGCACACTTCGTTCCTCTAATGCTGACCTTCTCACTGTACCTCAATCTTGTCTAGCCTCCCTCCCTTGTCTTGTCTATAGCCTGGAACGCCCTCCCTCCTAATATCTGACAGGTAATTACTCTCTCCTCCTTCAAAGCCTTATTGAAGGCACATCTCCTCCAAGAGGCCTTCCTTGACTAAGCCCTCCTTTTCCCTTCTCCCTTCTGCATCGCCCTGATTTGCTCCCTTCATTCATCCTCCACTCCCAGCCCCAGACCACGTATGTACATATCTGTAATCTATTTCCTAATATTAATGTCTCCCTCCCCCTCTAGACTTGTAAGCTTGTTGGGGGCAGGGAATGTGTCTGTTTATTGTCATATTGTTGTCTCTCAAGCACTCAGTACAGTGCTCTGCGCACAGTAAGTGTTCAATAAATACAACTGAATGAAATAATTAATGCATAACATCACCTAGTTGCAGTAATGGAGATCAAACCTATCCAGATTGTGAGAAAACACTGGGGAGTCAGAGACAAGTGATCAAGGAATATGCATCTCTCGGCATTGATCAATGAACTTCTAAGGACTCTTAAATATTTCTATGACTTTTCCCAAGTTTTAGGCGAAATTGTTTTCTCCACACTTAAATGATTCCCACAAAAGAAGCCTCACAGCCACTCTCTCCCCCGACATCCCAGGTCTTCAAGCTTACTGATACAGCTGGCCCAAAGATTAGAGTTGAGGCCCACCTGCTACTGGCTTCTTCTTGTAACAGAAGGACACCGGTGCTTTCTCTTTGCCTCCCACCTCTCTCCAGTGGGGTCCGGTTGCTGACAGTGACAGGATAATCACAGCATTACGGGGAGATGAGCTTATGGAATCTTGTCCTGTAACTACTGCCCTCCCAACCTCCTGCCCAGTTCCTGATCATCTGAGCCAGGTCACTGGTAGAAGCCTTCCTGGTGAATATTTTCTTTCATTAGTGGTATTTTTCATCAGTCCATTGTATCTATTTTGAGCGTACACTGTAAGAATAATAATAGTGGCATTTGTTAAGCATTTACTATGTGCCAGGCACTGTACTAAGCCTTGAGGTAGATGCCAGGAAATTTTGTTGTATCCCAGGTGGGGCTCACAGTCTCAACACATTTTATAGATTCATTCATTCATTCAATCGTAGATGAGGGAACTGAGGCTCAGAGAAGAGAAGTGACTTACCCAAGGTCACCCAGAAGACAGGTGGAGGAACTGGGTAGGATTAGAACTCATGACCTTCTGAGTCCCAGTTCCATCCTTTATCCACTATGCCATGCTGCTTCGCATTTGGAAGTAATAATTATGGTATTTCTTAAGTGCTTAGTAGGTGCCAGGCATTTTACTAAGCACTGGGGTGGATACAAGCAAAACGGGCTGCACGCAGTCCTTGTCCCACGTGGGGCTCACAGTCTCAATCCCCATTTAAAGATGAGGTAACTGAGATTCAGAGAGATGAGGTAACTTGCTCAGGGTCACACAGCAGACAAATGGTAGAGCTGGGAGTAGAACCTATGACCTTTTGACTCTAAGGCCTGTGATCTATCCACAATGCTAAGGTACTTATCAAACCAATATCTATAATATGGCATATTTAATAAGTATTGAGATATTTGTAAAGTGGTTACTAAGTACCAAGCACTGGATTAAGTGCTGAGGTAGATACAAGATAGGTTGGACACAGTCCCTACCCCAGGTGGGGCTCATGTTCTAAATAAGAGAGGGTACAATTCAATCCCCTCTCAGGGTTACACCTGGAGAGTTTCCAGTACTCTACCAGTCTTGGCTACAGGAGGGTGAATCAGGCAGAGGCCTATGCATTCCATTCATAGCTTGGGCAGTGGCTAGAGAGTGTAAAGCAATCCGTTACAAGTCCAAACTAACCCACGCTGGGCAACAGCGGCATGGGAGAGAGTCGAGGGTGGACACTTCGGCTTCAAGGCTCGCCATCACCTCGCCCCCTCCTACCTCACCTCCCTTCTCTCCTTCTACAGCCCAGCCCGCACCCTCCACTCCTCTGCCGCTAAACACCTCACCGTGCCTCGTTCTCGCCTGTCCCGCCGTCGACCCCCGGCCCACGTCATCCCCCAGGCCTGGAATGCCCTCCCTCTGCCCATCTGCCAACGTAGCTCTCTTCCTCCCTTAAAAGCCCTACTGAGAGCTCAACTCCTCCAGGAGGCCTTCCCAGACTGAGCCCCTTCCTTCCTCTCCCCCTCGTCCCCCTCTCCACCCCCCGTCTTACCGCCTTCCCTTCCCCACAGCACCTGTATATATGTATATATGTTTGTACATATTTTTTATTCTATTTCTTTATTTATTTTACTTGTACATATCTATTCTATTTATTTTATTTTGTTAATATGTTTGGTTTTGTTCTCTGTCTCCCCCTTCTAGACTGTGAGCCCACTGTTGGGTAGGGACTGTCTCTATATGTTGCCAACTTGTACTTCTCAAGCGCTTAGTACAGGGCTCTGTACAAAGTAAGCGCTCAATAAATACGATTGATTGATTGATTGACACTAGAGTTTACTGCGCAGAAGGTGGCAATGGCAAACCATTTCCGTATTTTTACCAAGAAAACTCTATGGATACACTACCAGAACAATTGCAGATGGAGAGTGGGGCATTCTGGGACAGATGTGTACATGGTGTCGCGATGGGTAGGAAATGAATCGATGGCATAAGACAAGACAATGATTTAACCGCCATTTTAAAGATGAGGAAATGAAGGCACAGAGATATGTGCCAGGTACCGCACTAAGCACTGGATTTGATGAAAGATTATCAGGTTGGCTATAGTCTTAATCCCCATTTTATAGATGAGTTAACTGAGGAGTGACTTGCCCAAGGTCATACAGCAGACAAGTGGCAGATTTAGAGTTAGAACACAGGTCTTCTGATTACCAGACCTGTCCTCTCTCCACTAGGCCACAATGTTTCTCCTTGTTCAAACCTGGAAACTGAAAGGGGAGAGAGGAAATAGAGATCTGGATTTAGTAGTTCGAATGTTGGGACATATCGGGGGAACCTGGATATATTCTCCACTAGAGGGAAAGCTTTTTTTCGACATGTGAGTACTCTTACTCAGCCCTGAATATAGAACGCTGACCTCTCAATTAATCAATCAGTAGTACTTATTAAGCACAGACCGTGTGCAGAGCACTCTGCGAAGTGCTTGGGAGAGTAAAACATAAACATTTCCCCTTTTCTGCTGGTGAGGGCCAGGCTCCTGCAGGGGAAAAAAAGAACTAAGGAGGGAAATTTCCATCTTTTAAATGATATTTGCTAAGGGCCTACATATGACAACCACTGTACTAAGATTTGGGGTAGATACAAGTTAATTAGTTTGAACACAGTCCCTGTCCCACATGGGGCTTACAATCCTTTATCCCGGTTTTACAGATGAGGTTACTGAGGCCCAGAGAAGTGAAGTGAACTGCCCAAGGTCACACAGCAGACGGGGTGCAGAGCCAGGACTAGATTTCAAGTCCTTTTGACTCTCAAGCCTGTGCTTTATCCACTAGGCAGCCAGGCTGCTTCCTAAGCAATTGATTCCTCCTCCCCCTCCCATCCCCTTACTGTGGGGGGTTCCCCAAGGTTCAGTTCTTGCTCCCCTTCTGTTCTCGATCTACACTCACTCCCTTGGTGACCTCATTCGCTCCCACGGCTTCAACTATCATCTCTAAGCTGATGATAGCCAAATCTACATCTCTGCCCCTGCTCTCTCCCCCTCCCTCCAGGCTCGCATCTCCTCCTGCCTTCAGGACATCTCCATCTGGATGTCTGCCCGCCATCTAAAACTCAACATGTCCAAGACTGAACTCCTTGTCTTCCCTCCCAAACCCTGCCCTCTCCCTGACTTTCCCATCACTGTGGACGGCACTACCATTCTGCCCGTCTCACAAGCCCGCAAACTTTGTGTCATCCTCGACTCCGCTCTCTCATTCACCCCTCACATCCAAGCCGTCACCAAAACCTGCCGGTCTCAGCTCCGCAACATTGCTAAGATCCGCCCTTTCCTCTCCATCCAAACCGCTACCCTGCTCGTTCAAGCTCTCATCCTATCCCGTCTGGACTACTGCATCAGCCTTCTCTCTGATCTCCCATCCTCGTGTCTCTCCCCACTTCAATCCATACTTCATGCTGCTGCCCGGATTGTCTTTGTCCAGAAACGCTCTGGGCATGTTACTCCACTCCTCAAAAATCTCCAGTGGCTACCAATCAATCTGCGCATCAGACAGAAACTCCTCACCCTAGGCTTCAAGGCTCTCCATCACCTCGCCCCCTCCTACCTCACCTCCCTTCTCTCCTTCTGCAGCCCAGCCCGCACCCTCCGCTCCTCTGCCGCTAAGCTCCTCACCGTGCCTTGTTCGCGCCTGTCCCGCCATCGACCCCCGGCCCACGTCATCCCCCGGGCCTGGAATGTCCTCCCTCTGCCCATCCGCCAAGCTAGCTCTCTTCCTCCCTTCAAGGCCCTACTGAGAGCTCACCTTCTCCAGGAGGCCTTCCCAGACTGAGCCCCATCCTTCCTCTCCCCCTCGCCCCTCCTCTCCATCCCCCCGTCTTACCTCCTTCCCTTCCCCACAGCACCTGCATATACATGTTTATGTTTGTACATATTTATTACTCTTTATTTATTTATTTATTTTACTTGTACATATCTATTCTATTTATTTTATTTTGTTAATATGTTTGGTTTTGTTCTCTGTCTCCCCCTTCTAGACTGTGAGCCCACTGTTGGGTAGGGACTGTCTCTATATGTTGCCAACTTGTACTTCCCAAGCACTTAGTACAGGGCTCTGCACACAGTCAGCGCTCAATAAATACGATTGATTGATTGATTCCAATTGATTGATTCCAAGTGCTTAGCATGATGCTATGCACTCAATAAGTGCTCAGTAACTACCATCAATTAATTCCAAGCGCTTAGTTCAGTGCCCTGCAGTTATTGCTCAATAAATACCGTTGACTGATTCCTAGTGCTTAGTTCAGGCTCTGCACACAGTAAGCATTCAGCAAATACCATTGATCATTCTAACACTTTGCACAGTGTTCTGCACACAGTGGGTATTCAGTAATTACCACTGATTTATTGATTGAATCCAAAAGTTTAGTACAGTGTTCTACACACAGTAAGTCCTCAATAAGTGGCACTGCATGATTGGAGTTCTGTTCAGTAAGATCAGACGATTAAGGGGCACAGGCTGATGACTGGGGCTCTGAACACAACAAGAGGAGAACTGGGATCTTTTCCCAATAGAGTAGGAGGGAAAACATTTCTTTCTCCCCACTGCCCCCGTTCTCTTTTTCCCACATCCCAGATCCTGGGAAGGTCGGCCACCCACTCCCCCCAGCCCACCTTCCACACACTCCCCAGATCGACCGGGCCGAGCAGCCTGCAGCTGGGACAATCTGTCTGAGTGCCGATTCCTAAAACCTCCAGCTATTTGTCTTTCAGTTGACCTGAGATTTTGGTGGACAATGGGCTGGGATCATTTTTCTGAAAAACCATTCATTCCGGGTCCTCCCGTCCCTCAAAAACCTCCAGTGGTTACCCATCCACCTCCGAATCAGACAGAAGCTCCTTGCCATCAGTTTTGAAGAACTCAATCATCGTGGCCTCTCCCTCCCTTAACTTGCTGTTCTCCTAATGTAACCCAGTCTGCACACTGTGCTCCTCTAATGCCAACCTACTCACTGTACCTAGTTCTCATATATCTAGCCACTGACTTCTTACCCAAGACCTCCCTCTTGTCTGGATCTCCCTCTTCCTTTACCAGTCACTGGTATTTACTGAGTGCTTACTAGATGCAAAGCACTGTATTAGGCGCTTGGGAGAATACAGTATAATAGAGTTGATAGACATGTTCACCTTCCACAGGAGCGTATGATTTTGAGGAGCAGAATATCCGCCAGGCCATAACTCTCCCCACCTTCAAGCCTTATTCAAATCACATCTCGTTCAAGAGGCCTTTCCTGACTAAGCCCTCTTTTTCCCTACTACCTCGCCCTTCTGTGTCATCTATCTATGCCCTTGGAGCTGTACCTTAAGGCCTTGATATTCACCCCACAGCATTAATGTCTAATTCCACAATTTATTTATTTCACTATCCGTCCCCTACCCTACAATGAGCTCATTGTAGGCAGGGAATATGTCTACCAACTCTACGGTGCTACAGTGGTCTGCACACAATAAAGCACTCAGTAAATACCATCAAAGGATAAATAAATTTTGCACTGTCCCAAGTACTTTGTACAGAGCTCTGCACACGGTAAGCGCTCACCACTGACTAAGCCCTCACCATACAGTGCTTTCCCAAGAAAAGGAGGAGTGTGTGTTTGGGGGTGCGGGAGCGCAAGGGGGTATTCATGGAGTTACTGGTCAAAGTGGAATGTTCTTAGTCCCACGTCCCATAGCACTTATATACAAATCTGTAATTTATTTATATTAATGTCTGTCTCCCCCTCTAGACTATAAGCTCACTGTCGACAGGGAATGTCTCTGTAGGCTGTTGCATTGTACTCTCCCAAGTGCTTAGTCCAGTGTTCTGCATAAAACATACAGTCAATAAATACAACTGAATGAATGAATGGAGTCAAAATTCCAGCTCCGCCACTTGCCTGCTGTGTGACTGCGGGCAAGTAAATTCTCTTCTCCAGACCTCCGTTCCCTCAGCTGCAAAATGGGGGTTGAAGCTGTGAGCCTCATGTGGGATAGGGACTGTGTTCCACCTGATTAGCCTGTATCTACCCCAGCACTGTAACCCAGTACAGTGCCTGGTTCACAGTAAGCACTTAACAAATGTCATAAAAAGAACACTTTCCCATCACTGTAGACGACACCACCATCCTTCCTGTATCAAAAGCCTGTAACCTTGGCGTTATCCTTGACTTCTCTCTCTCATTCGACCCACATATTCAGTCCATCAATCCATCACCAAATCCTCTCAGTCCCACCTTCACAACATCACTAAAATGCACCCTTTCCTCTCCATCCAAACTGCTACCATGTTAATACAATCACTCATCCTAACCCACCCGGATTACTACATCAGCCTTTTTGATGATCTCTCAGCCTCCTGTCTCTCCCTACTCCAGTCCATACTTCACTAGGCTGCCCAGATACCTTTTCTACAAAAACGTTCAGTCCATGTTTCCTCCAGTGGTTGTCCATCCAAGAACCTCTACAAGAACCTCCAGTAGGTGCCTGTCAACCTGCAAATCAAGCAAAAACTCCTCACTCTCGGCTTCAAGGCTCTCCACCGCCTCAGCCCCTCCTACCTCACCTCCCTTCTTTCCTTCTACAGCCCATCCCGTACCATCTATTCCTCTGCCGCTAACCTCTTCACTGTGCCTCGTTCTCCCCTGTCGCGCCTTTGACCCCCCCCACGATCTTGCCCTGGACTGGAATGCCCTCCCTCCACACATCCGCCAAACTAGCTCTCTTCTTCCCTTCAAAGCCCTACTGAGAGCTCACCTCCTCCAGGAGGCCTTCCCAGACTGAACCCCCTTTTTCCTCTCCTCCTCCACATCTTCCCCCGCCCTACCTCCTTCCCCTCCCCATAACACTTGTATATATTCGTGCAGATTTATTACTCTATGTATTTTACTTGTACATATTTGCTATTCTATTAATTTTGTTAATAATGTGCATATAGCTATAATTCTATTTGTTCTGATGATTTTGACACCTGTCTGCATGGTTTCTTTTATTGTTTGTCTCCCCCTTCTAGACTGTGAGCCCGTTGTTGGGTAGGGACCATCTCTATATGTTGCCGACTTGTACTTCCCAAGCTCTTAGTACAGTGATCTTCACACAGTAAACGCTCAATAAATACGATGAATGAATGAATGAATGAATGAATGAAAGAGGTGTAATTTTAAGGTTTGGAAGGTCGGGGAGTGATCATCTGTCACTTACGAAGTGGGAGGGTGCTCCAGGTCAAAGGCAGGATGTGGGGGAGAATTCAGAAATGAGATAGACGAGATCGAGGTGAGGTGAGTAGGTTGGCATTAAAGAAGTGAAATGAGTGGGCTGGGTATAGTAGGAAAGCAGTGAGGTACGGGTAGAGGGAGGAAGTGGATTTTTGAGAAGGGGAGTAATATGCCCAGAGCGTTTCTGTACAAAGATAATCGGGTCAGCAGAGTGAAGTTTAGACAGAAGCGGGGAGAGAGACGAGGATGGGAGATCAGAGAGGAGGCTGATGCAGCAATCCAGTCGTGATAGAATGAGAGCTTGAACCAGCAAGGTAGCGGTTTGGATGGAGACGAAAGGGCAGATCTTGGCGACGTTGTGAAGGTGAGACCAGCAGGTTTTGGTGACAGATTGGATGTGTGGAGTAAACGAGAGAGCGGAGTCGAGGATGACACCAATGGTGAGGGCTTGTGAGATGGGAAGGATGGTAGTGTCGTCTAAAGTGACGGGAAAGTCAAGGAGAGGACAGAGTTTGGGAGGTAAGATAAGGAGTTCAGTCTTGCACATATTGAGTTTTAGATGGCGGGCAGACATCCAGATAGAGATGTTCTGAAGGCAGGAGAAGAAACGAGCCTGGAGGGAGGGAGGGAAAGCAAGGGCTGTGATGTAGATTTGGGTGTCACCAGCGTAGAGATGATAGTTGAAGCCGTGGGAGTGAATGAGTTCACCAAAAGAATGAGTGTAGATAGAGAACAAAAGGGGACCAAGAACTGACCCTTGAGGAATCCCTATAGTAAAGGGATGGGAGGAGGAGGAGGACCCCACAAAGGAGACTGAGAATGAATGGCCGGAGAGATAAAGGAGAACCAGGAGAGGATGGAGTCTGTGAAGCCAAGGTTGCATAGCATGTTGAGGAGAAGGAGGTGATCCACAGTGTCGAAGGCAGCTGAGAGGTCGAGGAGGATTAGGATAGAGTAGGAGACATTGGATTTGGCAAGAAGATCGTTGGTGACCTTTGAGAAGGCAGTTTCGATGGAGTATAGGAGATGGAAGCCAGATTGGAGGGGTTCAAGGAGAGAGTTGGCATTGAGGAATTTGAGGCAGCGACTCATTCTAGGAGTTTGGAAAGTAAGGGTAGGAGGGAGATAGGGCTATAACTAGAAGGGGAGGTGGGGTCAAGAGAGGGATTTTTTAGGAGGAGGGAGACATGGACATGTTTGAAGGCAGAAGGGAAGGAACCAGTGGAGAGTGAGCGGTTGAAGATGGAAGTTAAGGAGGGGAGGAGGGAAGGGGCTAGAGTGTTCATAAAATGACAGGGAATGGGGTCTTAAGCATAGGTGTATGGAGTAGCACTTTAGAGGAGGAAGGAGATCTCATCTGAAGATACTGCTGGGAAGGGTGGGAGAGTAGCGGACAGGGTTGAGAGCGGGGGGGGGATGGAGAAGGGAGAGGGGTGACTTTGGGGAGTTAATTTTACTAAAGAAGTAGGAGGTCAGATCATTGGGGGTGATGGCTGGAGGAGGGGGAGGAACATGGGGCCTGAGAAGGGGGTTAAACGTACGGAGCAGCTGATGGCGATGATGGGCATGGGTGTCACTAAGGGAGGAAAAATAGTTTTGTCTGGCAGAGGACAGGTTAGAGTTAAGGCAGGAAAGGATAAACTTAAAGTGAACAAGGTTGGCTTGGTGTTTAGACTTTCGCCAGCAGCGTTCAGCAGCTCGAGCATAAGAGTGAAGGAGGCAGACAGTGGCAGTGATCCAAGGCTGTGGGTTACTGGTGCAAGAGCGGCGAAGGGAAAGGGGAGCGAGAGAGTTGAGTTGAGTGGAGAGGGTGGAGTTGAGAGCAGTAATCTGGTCATCAAGATTGGGTAGAGAGGATAGGGAGGCGACGTGGGGTATGATGTGCTGAGAAAGATGGATGGGGTCTAGAGAGAGGAGGTCTCTGTGGGGTAGAAATATAGATTTACAGGGGGAATGAGTGTGAGTGAGGAGGCAGGTGAGAAGGTTATGATCAGAGAGAGGGATTTCAGAGTAGTTGAGTGTGGAGATAGTGCAGCGGTAGAAGATGATGAGGTCGAGGGTGTGACCAAGTTGGTGAGTGGGCGAGGTGGGGTGGAGCAGGAGGTTTGCAGAGTCAAGGAGAGATAGAAGGCGGGCGACATGCGGGGGACATCCATGTGGATGTTCCATGTGGATGTTGAAGTCTCCGAGGATCAGAGTGGGCATGGAAAAGGAGAGAAAGAAGGTGAGAAAAGGATCAAAATCGTTAACACAAAGTTGGAGGTGGGGCCGGGGGCGGTAGATGACGGCTATAAGAATCTGGAGGGGGTGGTAGATTGAAGCCAAATAATATGGGCTTCAAAGCAGCGGAAGGATAGGGAAGGGGGAGGAGGGATAGTGCGAAAGCGACATTGGGGTGCAAGAAGTTAGCCGACATCTCCTCCTTTTCCGGTGAGTCTGGGGGAGTGGGAGAAGAAGAAGCCTCAGCTGGAGAGAGCAGCAGAAGGGACAGTGTCATCCGGGGTGATCCATGTTTCGGTTAGGGCGAGGAGGAGGCTAGAGCTTGGAATGAAACAGGTCAGGATGAAAGGGAGCTTACCTACAATGGAGCGGGGGTTCCAAAGGCCTCACTTGGCAGCACCTTTGGAGGGAGGGGAGAGAGGGGGGCGGGCGGGGTGGGGAGGGTTTGGATTAGAATGAGTTGTCGGGGGCCTGGGCGGGGAGAGTGGGAAGAGGGATGGCGATGAGAAAGGAGAACTTTGATGGGGCGGGGGCGGGGAGGAGGAGAGGGAAGAGGTTGGAAGGGAGGGGTTGAGGGTTGGCGCCGGTACAGAGGGATTCTGGAGAGGGGGTGAGTGGGATGGGTGGGGGCGGAGGGAGGGGGAAAGGGAGGGAAAGAGCTGGGTGGGATGGGGAAGGGGACGGTGAGGACTGGGAAGGGCAGATGGGAGCAGGAGAATTGATAGTTCATGGTGAGGTCAGCAAGGTAAATGACAGCGCAGAGAGTAGTTGACAATTAACATTCAGTAGCAATAATAAAATAAGTTGATGATGACATCACAGAGAGCAGTTAGCATGCGATGGCAATAATGAAATAAACAGACTATGACAACGCAGAGAGCAGTTAACAATTAACATGCGACGGGAATAAAATAAGCAAATAATGACATCACAGTGACCCGTTAGCAGTTAACATTCGATGGCAATAATAAAATAAGATGATGACATCACAGAGACCAGTTAACAATTAACATGCGATAGCAGTAATAAAATAAGCAGATTAGGCAGATGATGCCCACAGCAGAAGGATGAATTGCCCATGGGTCAGTCAAATCAAATCAAAAAGGGTAATGGCAAGGAGAGCCCAGGGGCTCTTGGCAGAAATGTCTCAGAGGTGGTGGAGGATGGAGTCCTATGGATAGCAGTTCTGGACTAAGGTGGAATTCTTAAGGGGGTCATGAGAGAGGAGATGCCTGGGAAGAGGAGTAAACAGCCAAATGGCATGGGTGGGCGGACTAGGTGTGAATGGGGTTGTTTTTATATTAACTCGGTGATAACAAGGGCCTTTTTCCCCACGGAGGGGAGCGGAGGGAAATCAGTCATGTCCAGTCCGGGAAGGAGGGAGTGAGGGGGCTCCTCAGAGAAGGTTGCTTATGGGGTGGGGGTAGGGGGCGGAATGGGAACAGCGGGACAGAATGTCCCACAGTCCCAGTTGGCTACTTGGACGGAGTGGAGGGGGCTTCGAGGGGTGGTTCTAGTGATGATGGCCGGGTGTCGTCGGGCGGGAATGCAGATGTCCGGGCGGGGGATGGCCAGGAGCCCGGCCGCGGGTCATGGACACCCGATAGCAGGCTGCTCGGGGACGGAGGGAGGGAGGGAGAGAGGGCGATCCCCGGCCCTCGCGTAGGTGTACGGAGGAGAGGATCCTTCCGGGAGCAGCAGGGGCTGCGCGGTGTGATGGCGGGCGGGCCTTTTAGGATCGGGATCCCGGGGTCCTATGTCGGCACCCTGAGGAGAAGGATCCTTCCGGGAGCAGCAGGAGCCCCGCAGTGTGATGGCGGGCTGACTAAGCCCTCATTTCGTCTTCTCCTACTCCCTTACGCATCTGCCTTGCACTTGGATTTGCACCCTTTATTCACCCCTCCCTCAGCCTCACAGCACTTATGTCCATTTCCATAATTCATTTATTTTAATGCTTGCCTCTCCCTCTAGACAGTAGAGGGATCTACTGATCGCGGGGAAAAGCCTCTAAAATGGCGGTAGAACCTTCTTCTCCCTGAAGTCAGAGACCCTTCTAGCATTGGGAAACTCTGTGTCCCCACCCCTTGGGGTCAGTCACATGGGAACCACTTGTGAGCTCAGAGGAGGATCGCATAACTAGACAGTTTGTCAAAGTCTTTTTCGTTATTGGAATGTCTCTACTTTATAAATTCATTGTGAGTGGTGACTATGCCTGTTTAGAATGTAAGGCCGGGTTGTAAAGAGAGACCAGATAAGAAGTCAGGAATGCAGAGAAGATGGAACCGGAAGGATGGGTGTGAGATGAGAAGCCAGTCGTGGGATGTGGGTGGAAAACCCGCCGCTGTGGAAAAAAACACTGAGCACCCGAAAAAGAGAGTTAGGAGTTAGGAGTTAGGAGGTGAGGACTGCAACCATCTAGTTGAAACCAGTCGAGACCAAGCTGTCAGGATCCCAAGAGAAGGACAAAGGACGATGAAGCTGAGATTAGACTATCCTCAAAGCTCTCTGCGGGCAGGGAACGTGTCTCCCATTTCTGTTCTACTGTACACCCTCCCCCCCACAAAGGCTTAGTACAGTGCTCTGCACCCAGTAAGTGCTCAATAAGAACGATTTATTGATCAAGTGCCTACTGTACTGCCTTTTACACTATGAATAACGATCTAGCTACCCGTATCGGATTCCCTCAATCATTTCTGGTTGGGATGAAGACGAGCTTACCTGCCGAGTACACTCAAAATAAGGAAGGGAACTTATATTCATTTCGTAACTTATCTATTTATGTTAATGTCTATCTCCTCCACTAGACTGTAGACTCGCTGTGGGCAGGGAACGTTTCCTTTAACTGTTCTATTGTATTCTTCCAAGCACTTAGTACAGTGCCCTGCACACAGAAAGCATTCAAGAAACACCATTAATGTTGAAGAAATATTAGGTAGTGTAGGTAATCATTCATTTCCTGGCTCCACCAATTGTCAGCTGTTTTACTTTGGGCAAGTCATTTAACTTCTTTGTGTCTCAGTTACCTCATCTGGAATATGAGGATTAAGACTGAGTCACCCGTGGGACAACCTGATCACCTTGTAACCTCCCCAACATTTAGAACAGTGCTTTGCACATAGTAAGCGCTTAATAAATGCCATTATCATTATTATTATTACTATTATTATTATTATTATTTCTAGACTTTGAGCCCGGTGTGGGCAGGGATTGTCTCTCTTTGTTGCTGAATTGTACTTTCCAAGTGCTTAATACAGTGCTCTGCACAGAGTAAGCACTCAATAAATACGATTGAATGATAATATCAGGATGTAATTATGACACACACCAAAAAGGTGTTTGCAGAAATGATCAATTAATCAATGGTATTTATTGAGCATTTACTGTGTGCACAGCACGGAACTAGGTGCATGGGAGAGTGAAATAGAACAGAGTTGGTAGAGTACAATAGAAAAGAGTTTGTAGACAATATAAAAATATCTTTGTAAAGTGTGTGTGTGTGCATGACAGAGAGAGAGAGAGAGAGAGAGAGAGAGAGAGAGAGAGTGAGAGAGTGAGAGAGGGAAGGGGGTGGGGTGCTAGGACCTCAGGCCCTTTTTCATTTCTCCAAAGCCATTGCCTTCCAATCCTGGGTCTCTGTCACAGTGAAAATGCAGACTTAGAAGCCAAAACGGAGGGAGGCTGAGGGTCGACAATAAAAATGGGGATTTTCTGATTCCTTCCTGTAAATGTGCTCCTTCTCTGTGGGAAATCCACAGATAATCCATGAAAATGGGGAACACCACCAAAGTGAGAGAATTCTTCCTGCTGAGATTCTCGGAGGTCTGGGAGCTGCAGCTGGTCCACGCCACTCTGTTCCTCCTGGTCTATCTGGCGGCCCTGATGGGGAATCTCCTCATCGTCGCCATCACCTGCCTCGACCAGCACCTCCAAACCCCCATGTATTTCTTCCTCAGGAACCTGTCCGTCCTCGACCTCTGCCTCATCTCCGTCACCGTCCCCAAGTCCACCCACAGCTCCCTGATCAATGACAGAGCCATCTATCTATGGGGCTGCGTAGCTCAGGTCGTTTTTGTGATTTCGTTTGCTTTCTCAGAGTTGTCCCTCCTCAGGGAGATATCCTACGACTTCTACGCGGCCATCTGCCGCCCCCTCTGTTACGAGGTCATCGTGGACCGACGGGCCTGTGGGAAGATGTTCACTGCCCCGTGCCTCAGCGGGGGCCTGTTTGGGACAATCTACACAGCAGGGACATTGACACTGAGCTTCTGTGGCTCTAACGTGATCCAGCAGTTCTTCTGCGATATCCCTTCCTTACTGAAGATCTCCTGTTATGAAACGCACATTGTCATCGATGTCAGCGTGGCCACTGCATTTAGCTTGGCCTTCATCTCCTTCATTTTCATCTTTGTCTCATACGTGCACATCTTCCGTGCTGAGAATTCCGGCCGCCGAGGGCCGGGACAAAGCCTTTTCCACCTGCCTGCCCCACTTCGTAGTTTTCACCATCTTCTCGATTGGAACCGTTGCCTACCTCAAGCCCGTGTCAGATTCCCCCACGACCCTGGACCTGCTGGTGTACACTTTCTAGACCACGATGCCCCTTGCCCTGAACACCCTCATCTACAACCTGGGGAACCGGGACATCAAGGCCGCCCTGGCGAGGGTCCTACAGGGGCATAAATTCCTCCAGAATAAAGATCTCCTCTTTTTGACCTGACATTTATACCCAGAATGTTTCCAAACTCCCTGGTCACAAACAGCACTGTACTAAGTGTTGTAATTTCTCCTTCCCTGGTGATCAGTCAATCAGTGGTATTTATTGAGTGCTTACTCTATGCAGTACACTGTAGTAAGCGTTTGGGAGAGTCCAACACATCTAAATTGGCAGAGTCGTTCCCCTACCACAAGGAGCTAACGGTCTTGAATACTCTTCACTACCCTGTCTCCCTTCCCTTGACTTTCAAGATTCCAAATCCTTCCCTGACTAAATTGCTATTTTTCCAGAATCATAAGACATTCTGTTTTCAGCTGATCTATCTGATGTCCACTCCAGATCACTCTCCCCACCTTCACAGCCTTATTGAAGGCAAATCTCCTACAAGAACTCTTCCCTGACCAAGCCCTCATTTCCTCTGCTCCCACTCCCTTCCGTGTCACCTTTGCACTTGGATTTGCTCCCTTTATTCACCCCTTCCTCAGCAGCCCCACAGCATTTATGTCCGTATCCATGATTTATTTATTTGTATTCATTTCTGTCTCCCTCACTAATAATGATGGTATTTGTTAAGCGCTTGCTATGCGCAAAGAGTCCATAAGCTCCCTGTGGGCAGGGAACACGTCTACTGACTCTGTTATATTGTAATGTCCCAAGTGCTTATTACAGCATTCTGCTCACGGTAAGCACTCAATAAATATCACTGATTGGTTGATTGACTAACATGGTCCCGGATGACTTTCCATGAATTATTTTAACATTAAGTGCCTGGCCTCCTTCTCTCTAGATTCCAGCTGCTCTCTCGGAATTGATTTCCAATGATTGATAATATTGTGATGTCGTACTTGGGGTGGTTGGGGTATGTGGGTTTCCCCCATCTCCACCTACCCTATTTATTCACCGTCCCTTCTGGGTTGCCTGGACCCTTAGGTATTTACCCCCAAGGACTTGGGTACTTACCCCACCCCCGCCCCATAGCGGACTTATGCCCAAATCCTTAAACTCTGTTGCTTCCGGTCTTTAATTCACTTGAATGTCTGTCTCCCCCACAAGATTGCCAGCCCCTTGAGATAGAGATCTTGTTTAACAAGCCTAGTGTTTTCTCCAAGGACTTAGATAAGTCTTCTTGTAGTGCTCACCAAATGGAAAAATCAGAATAGCGTAGCGGGCCTGGGAGTCAGAGGACCTGGGTTCTAATCCCATCTCCACCACTTGTCTGCTCTGTGATTTTGGTCAAGTCACTTCTCTTGACTTTGGTCAAGTCACTTCGCTGTAGTTCAGTTTCCCCGTCTGTAAAATGGGGATGAAGGCTGTGGGCTGTGGCCCATGTGAGACGGAGGCTGTATCCAACCTGATTAGATTTTAACTACCCCCAGTGCTTATACAGTTCTGGGCATATAGTAAGTGCATAACAAGTGCCACAGTTATTATCATTATTATTATTACCTTCAGTGAATAAGAAGAGAAAAACACAGACAGAGAGAGGAAAGAGTTGGTTAAGGGGGAACAGTAGGTCCTAAGGAGGGAATCAAAAAGAGACCTTTGATCACAAAAATGATTACAGTTGACAGAAAAGTAGCCTCTGAGAAGACATCTAAGACTCTATGAGGAGATGGTACTGGTAAAAAATAAATCATACAAGCCTCCTCCACTTAAGGTCCTCAATCATCAATCATCACCATCAATGGTGTTTACTGAGCGCTTACTGTGTGCAGAGCACTGTACTGAGACTGTGAGAGTGTACAGTATGAGAGAGAAGCAGCAAGGTACAGACTGAGCCCCTTCCTTCCTCTCCCCCTCGTCCCCCTCTCCATCCCCCCATCTTACCTCCTTCCATTCGCCACAGCACCTGTATATATGTATATATGTTTGTACATATTTATTACTCTATTTATTTATTTGTTTATGTATTTTACTTGTACGTATCTATTCTATTTATTTTATTTTGTTAGTATGTTTGGTTTTGTTCTCTGTCTCCCCCTTCTAGACTGTGAGCCCACTGTTGGGTAGAAACTGTCTCTATATGTTGCCAACTTGTACTTCCCAAGCGCTTAGTACAGTGCTCTGCACACAGTAAGCGCTCAATAAATACGATTGATTGATTGATTGATTGATTGTATAGAGCATGGGCCTGGGTTCATGTGTTTTAATCCCGGCTCTGCCACCTCTGCTGTGTAACCTTGGGCAGGTCACTTCACTTCTCTTTACCTCAGTTACCACCACTGTAAAATGAGGATCGAGACTGTGAGTTCCACGTGGAACTGGGATTGCTTCAACCCAATTTGCTTGTATCCACCCCAGCGCTTAGTACAGTACTTGGCACATAATAAGTGCTTAACAAATACCATTATTATTATTATTACTATTATTATTTTCATTGCTGTATAACAGAGTTGGTAGACACCTTCCCTACCCACAAGAAGCGAACAGTCTAGAGAGGGAGACAAGCATTAATCTAAATAAATAATTTACGATATACAATTCATAATTTATAAATATGAAGTGCTGTGGGGTTTAGAGTAGCTTGATTATCCTCATGGGGAAGCCAGTATGATTCATTTATTCACTCATTCAATCGTATTTGACAGCTAGGTATGTTCTGGGGGCTTTCAGTCACGGGGTCCCTCAAAACAAAAGAGGAATACTGCTTTCTCCAAAGGGAACAGAGAGGCCACGTGGGAAGGATTATAAATTGCTGCTCGAGAGGAGTGCAGAATGTGAAAGACACCATCTTTCGAGAACTCCTCAACAAGGGTGATGTCTCCTCCCGGGCGCGAGCAGCAATTAATCAGTGGGATTTATTGAGAGCTTCATGTGTGCAGGGCACTGGACTAAGCGCTTGGGAGAGTACAGAGTTGGGAGATATGTTTTCTGGTCATAATGAGCATGCAGTCCAGAAGGGGAGACAGACTTTAATTAATCCATCAGTGGTATTTTCGGGATGCTTCTTGTATGTAGAGCTCTGTACTAAGCGCTCTGGAGAGTGCAATATAACAAAGTCGGGGGACAAGTTCCCCGACCACAACGAGCTTGACGTCTAGAGATGGAGGGGCTGAACAGCTTAAAGGGGAGGCTTTTAACTCTGGGAGAAATGTGATGGGAAATCGCCTGTTTCCATCCATTGGTGTGTGCCAACGTGCATCAGGAAATCCATTTCAGTGACCTTCAGCTGTTTCATTGTTCATGTGACTTCCTTCCTTATCCTTGTCTTCCTCTAGCTTGATAGGCGCGTGCTATATTCCAAGTACAGGGCTAGGCTCTGGGCTCGATACAAGATTGAACAGAGTCCATGTCCCACATGGGTCTCACAGTCTCAATTGGAGGGAGAACAGGTATTCTTTTAAAGGTACTTGTTAAGCATATAGTGTGTGCCCTGTAATAATAAAAATAATAATAATTATGATATTGGTTATATGCTTACTATATGCCAGGCACTGTCCTGAATGCTTGAACTGTTCTTAGTGCTGGAGTTGATACAAGATTGGACATAGCCCACGTCCCACATGGAGCTAACACTCAAAGTATAATGGAGAACCGGTTTTTTTATATACTTGCTAAGCACTTAGTACGTGTCTAGTACTGTTCTAAGCATTGGGGAGATACAAGATGGTAATAATACTGGTATTTGTTAAACACTTACTATATGCCAATCACTGTTATAAGCACTGGGGTAGATACAAGGTAATCAGGTTGTCCCACGTGGGGCTCACTGTTTAATCCCCATTTTACAAGATGAGGCACTTGAGGCACAGAGAGGTTAAGTGGCTTGCCCAAGGTCACATAGCAGACAAGTGGCAGAGGTGGGATTAGAACCCAGGTCTTCTGACTCCCAAGCTCGTGCTCTTTCCACTAAGCCGTGCTGCTTCTGTAATAATCAGATTGGACATAGACTCTCTCCCATCTGGGTCTCGCAGTTTATGTAGCAGGAAGAAAAGGTAACTAATAAATATTTGCAAATGAAGGAACTGAGGCCAGAGAAGCTATGTGACTGGTCAAGGGTCTCACAGCAGGTCACATTGCAAGCTAGTGGCAGAGCTACAATTAAAATTCTCTCTCTTGGTCTAGGTGTCTCAGTGAATTTTGTTAGGTCTCTGTGCTCCTGTCTCCCTACTCTGTTTTTCTGTGTCTGCCTGTCTTCATGTCACCCTGCCGCTTCGTGCTTACCTTTGTGTTTATTTGGGAGAGGAGAGTGGTGGTCTGTCAAATATGTAGGGAGAGGGTGTTCCAGGGCAGCTAGGCTAGTGTGACTAGATAAATAAGAGAAGCTGCAGTATCTCAGTCCTCACAAACATTTAAGGACAGGGAACGTTTCCGGGAGAATAAATTGGTTTGAATGCTTGTCTTCATTCCAGGCCAGAGGCAGAAGAAAGAGGAATCTGAGAGGTCCGATGCAACCTAACAATTTCACTTTTCTTATGTTTTTCTAGGAGAGACACCCTCAGGCAGTCCACAGGCCGCATGGTAAATCACACAGTTGTGAGAGAATTCCTTCTGCTGGGTTTCTCAGAGGTCCGAGAGCTGCAGCTGATCCACGCCGCGTTGCTCCTCCTGGTCTACATGGCGGCCCTGACGGGGAATCTCCTCATCGTCACTGTCACCGCCCTCGACCGGCGCCTCCACACCCCCATGTACGTCTTCCTCAGGAACCTGTCTGTCCTCGACGTCTGCTAAATCTCCGTCACCGTCCCCAAATACATCCTGAACTCCCTTATCAACAACAGATCCATCTATTTCAGAAGCTGTGTGGCCCAGGTCGTTTTGGTGGTTCTGTTTGCTCCTTCAGAACTGTTCGTCCTCACGGCGATGTCCTACGACCGCTACGCAGCCATCTACTGCCCCCTGCGCTACAACACCATCATGGACCGAGAGGCCTATGGAAAGTTAGCCGCCGTCTCCTGGCTTAGCAGAGGGATTTTCGGGGGCGATGTACTCAGCCGGGACGTTCATATTAAGCTTCTGTGAGTTCAACGTGATCCAGCAGTTCTTCTGCGATGTTCCCTCCTTACTGAAAATCTCCTGTTCGGAAATTCACGTGTTCGTTGACGTCAGCGTGGATATGGCTATCGGCTTTGGTTTTGTCTCCTTTGATTCCATCTTTGTCTCCTACGTCCACATCTTCTCGGGCGTGCTGAGGTTCCCGTCCACTGAGAGTCGGGCCAAAGCCTTCTCCACCTGCCTGCCACACCTCACCGTTGTCAATGTTTTTCTCTGGACCAGAAGCTTCACCTACCTCAAACCCGTGTCAGACTCCCCCTCGACTCTGGAACTGCTGGTGTCCGTGTTCTACAGCGTGGTGCCCCCAACACTGAACCCCCTTGTCTACAGCCTGAGGAACAGGGACATGAAGGCCTCCTTGAGGAATCTTTGTGGCTGAAACACATTTCTCTTATCCGCTCTCCCCTCTGCTTCGACTCTGAAATTGTCTGTGTACCCCTTAAGCACTTTGATACTCACCCCACCCCCATGATACTCATATAAATAGTCTCATGCTCTACTATTTCCCCTAATCCTGTTCTACCTTAATGTCTGTCTCCCGCTGTAGACTGTAAGCTTCTTGAAGACAAGTATCTACCAACTTCGTTGCAATTTACTCAATCAAGTGCTCAGTACAGTGCTCTGCAAATAATAAGCCCTGAATAAAAATCCACTGATTGATTGATTAATTGATTGCCATCCCAATCCCCACAATGCTTGGGAACAGGATGCTGCAAAGCTCAGAGTACTTGATGGGATAGACAAAGAAAGTGGAGAAGGACAATGGGCAGAGAGAAATTGGGCAGATTTCAGAAACCAAGGGTGGAGTTGTCAGAGGATGGTGAGAGGATGCTGTGAGGTTGGTGGTGGTCTCACAAAGACAGGGCAGCCAGGACCAAAGGGGTAGGGGTGTAGAGGAAGAGGATTACCCAAAAATCATTACTACAGGAAATGAACCACCATCAGAGGCCCATTAGAGCACCAGGTAGAACAGATCCTGGGTCATAATTGTCCAGAAGGAAAGCAGGATCTAGAGGGAAAGACTATAACCTTAATTTTTTTAATGGTACGTAAGTGCTTACTATGTTTCAAATACAGTACTAAGTGATAGGATAAGAGAAGAAACTTGGTCTAGTGGGTAAAGCACAGTACTGGGAATCAAAAGGAGCTGATCTGCCACTTGTCTGCTATGCGACCTTGGGCAAGTCACTTCACTTCTCTGTGTCTCAGTTGCCTCATCTGTCAAATGGGGATTAAGACCGTGAGCCCCATATGGGAAAGAAACTGTGTCCATCGTGATTACCTTGTGCCTACCCGAGAGCTTAGTACAGTACCTGGCACATAGTAAATGTTAAACAAATACCATTAAAAAAGAGAATAATGATAGATATCAAGTCACTCAGCAGACAGGCGGTGGAGCTGGGATTAATAATAATAATGATATTTATTCATTCATTCATTCAATCATATTTATTGAGCGCTTAATCTCTGCAGAGCACTGTACTAAGACCTTGGAAAGTACAATTCAGCAATAAAGAAAGACGATCCCTGCTTTCTCAGGGCTTGCAGTCTAGAAGGGAGGAGACAGACATCAAAACAAACAGGCATTAATATAAATGAATCGAATTATAAATATGTACATACACACACAAGTGCTGTGGGCCGTGGTCTAGAGCAATGGGAGCGAGTCGGGGCGACAGGGAGGTGAGGGAAGCTGAGGAAAAGGGGACCTTAGTCTGGGATGATAATGATAATGATAATATTTATAGTATTTGTTAATTGCTTACTATGTGCCAGGCACTTTACTAGTGGTAGGACGGATACAAGCAAATCGTCCTAAATGGGACTCAGAATCTTAATCCCCATTTTACAGTTGAGAGAACTGAGGCACGGAGAAGTGACTTGTTCCAGGTCCTTGAGCAGACAGCTTGCTGAGTTTTTATTAGAACCCAGGTCCCCATGCTCTATCCACCAGGTCACGCTACTTCTCCACACACTGGCTGGGTTCCTATGGAGCAACTCCTGAGAGGAACTCTGAGCAGGTCCTCCCAGAGGGACCCCTCCTTCTCTCCACAGAGCCAGGCTAGATGGCATAGAGTTTCAGCCTCTCTGAGGGAGGGCAGATAGATCGGAAATACTTGGTACCTGCACCAGAGCATTCTGGGATCAGCCAGGATTATCCTGGAGACAGATGGGAGGCGTGTCGGGCCCAGGGCAACCGAGACCAACCGAGACCAGCCGAGACCAGCCGAGCCCGCAGAGACCAGCAGAGGCCAACAGAGAGAGCCGCCTCCTATCCTCCCGGCCTGTCCCGGTGAGTCTGAAGAACAGGGAAGAGGAGCCTTTAGAGGCAACATGGATTTTTTTTGTTTTGCTTCACAGATGCAATCGATGTTAACTGACTATGTAAGGCCATAGGTCAGAACGAGGGCCGGCTTCTTTCCTCGAATGGTAGCCGCTGGGTGCGTGGATAAAGCCCAGGCCAGGGAGTCAGAGGGTCTGGATTCTAATCCCAGCTCTGCCATTTGTCTGCTGTGTTATCCCGGGCCAGACACCTCAATTCTCTTTGCTTCAGTTACCTCACCTGTAAAATGGGGATTAAGACTGTGAGCCCCAAGTAGGACAGGGACTGTGTTGAACCTGTGTAGCTTGGATATATCCCAATGTTTAGAACAGTGCTTGGCATACAGTAAGTACTTAACAAGTACCATTTAAAAAACAAAGAGAAGTTAAGTGATTTCTCTCCTGAGAGTGGTGGTCTGACAGACATGAAGGGAGAGGGCATTCCAGGGCAGATAGCCTAGTGCGAATAGATAAATAAGAGGAGTTGCAGTATCTCAATCCCCACAAACATTTAAGAACAGGGAACGTTCTAGGAAGAATAAATCGGTTTGAATGCTTGTCTTCATTCCAGGCCAGAGGCAGGAGAAAGAGGAATCTGAGAGGTCTGATGCAACCTAACAATTTCACTTGCTTATGTTTTTCTCGGAGTGATATTCAATTGTTTTCTTGGTACCCTCAGGCAGTCCTCAGACCATAAGGCTAACTACAAGGCAGTGAGGGACTTCCTTCTGCTGGAATTCTCGGTGGTACACAAGCTGCAGCTGGTCCATGTCGCGCTGTTCCTCCTGGTCTACCTGGAGGTCCTGAAGGGGAATCTCCTCATCGACGCCGTCACCGCCCTCGAACGGCCCCTTCACACCCCCATGTACTTCTTCCTCAGGCATCTCTCCGTCCTCGACATCTGCTACATCTCCGTAACCGCCCCCAAATACATCCACAACTTCCTGATCAACAACAGATCCATACATTTCAGAAGCTGTGTGGCCCAAGTATTTTTGCTGGATCTGTTTGCTGCTTCATAGCAGTCCGTCCTCACGGCGATGTCCTACGACCGCTACACCGCCATCTGCCGCCCCCTGCGCTATAACATCATCATGGACCCAGTGGCCTTTGGGAAGATGGCCGCCATCTGCTGGCTCAACGGAGGGCTTTTTGGAGAGATGTACTCAGCCAGAACGTTCACATTAAGCTTCTGTGAGTTCACCGTGATCCAGCAGTTCTTCTGCGACGTCCCCTCCTTACTGAAAATCTCCTGTTCAGAAACGCACATTGTCGTACGCACTGTGGCTATGGGTATTTGCCTTGGTTTCATCTCCTTCATCTCCATCGTTGTCTCCAACATCCGCATCATCTTTGCCCGTGCTGAGGTTCCCGTTCACCGAGAGTCGGGCCAAAGCCTTCTCCACCTACCTGCCCCACCTAGCCGTCGTCACCGTTTTTCTCTGTACTGGAGCCTTTTCTTACTTCAAGCCTGTGTCAAACTCCCCCTCCACCCTGGACCTGCTGGTGTCCGTGTTCTTCTCTCTGCTGCCCCCCGCCCTGAACCCACTCATCTAGAGTCTAAGGGACAGGGACATGCAGGCTGCCTTGGGGAGGTTGCTGAGTGTGAGAGGATGGTCCTGAGAAACAGGGACATGAAGGTCGCTCTGAGGAAAGCTTTGAACTAAGACCAATTTCTCAAGAGTCAAATAGTCCTTTCTAAATCACCTTGCCCATGTTTTCCACGAAAATACAGCCCACGCACTCTGCTCCTCTAATGCTACTCACTATACCTCGACCCCTCGACCCCCTGTCAACCCCTCCCCTCTGTCCCGTCTCTGGCCTGGAACACCCTCCCTCTTCGCATCCAACAGACAATTACTCTCCCCATCTTCAAAACTATATTGAAGACTCATCTCCTCCAAGAGGCCTTCCCTGATTAAGCCCTCTTCTCCCACTCCCTTTTGCGTCACCCTTGCAGTTGGGTGTGCACCCTTTGTTTACTCTTCCCTCTGCCCCACACCACTTATGTCCATATCAGCCATTTATTTATTGATATTAATGTCTGTCTCTCTCTTTGGACTGTAAGCTCGCTGTGGACAGGGAACATGTCTACCAAATCTGTTATATTGTAGTCTCCCAAATGCTCAGTACATTGTCTTGCACATAGTAAGCACTTAATAAATATGATTGATTGATTGATTGCTACTACTCCCAAAATGGCCACCCCTTGTTACATCCTAAAATGGGTCCTGTACCAGGTTTTTCTAAAATGGCTTCTGGTCCTGCTTGCCCCCAGTGTCTGCAGTAAAGTTCTGGGAAGTCATACAGTGCCCATCCCCTGCCCTACTGCTGTTACGTAGAACAAGGCCCATGAGCAGTGCGGCCCACTTAGATTTCATTCCTCCAACAATTCTCTGCTTCCATCCTCTACCCTTCCTCCCATTTAAAAAAATGATACTTGCTAAGTGCTTACAATGTGCCAAGCTCTATATTAAGCACTGGGGTAAATACAACATAATCAGATCCTACATGAGGCTCACAGTAAACGGGAAAACATGTATTGAATTCCCATTTTTCAGAGGAGGGGACTGAGGAACAGGGAAGTGAAGTGACATGCCCAATGTCACACAGCAGACCAACGGTGGAGCTGGAATTACAACCCAGGTCCTATGACTCCCAGGCTCAGACTCTTTCCATTAGGCCACGCTGCTTCGTCTGAGATATTCAGATGGTCCTAATTCCTGGCATGAAATGAGGTTCAAATCTCCAGGGTTTTTATTAATTCCGGAAAGGGAATGATGATTAATCCGTTGACTAGGAAGAAATTCCAGATTGTGAACCACGTCGGACTGGACAGTTATTTAGATTGTGAGGGCCGGGACAACAGGGATCTCACGATCCCGGCCTTCCGAGATTCCCGGATGGTCAGCTGTCCCAGCGGAGCACCGGGTCCGCCCTCCCACGGGTAATCCTCCAGGAAATAACTGGGCCGTCGTCTGAGGGGACGGCGCAGCCATCCGGAGAGCCGAGAGGAGGAGGGAGGATCTTGACAGCCCCCTCACCTCACCCAGACCTTTCTATAACCCCCACCAGCGTCTAGGACCGACGAGATGGAATGTGCCTCTCTCTCAGCAGAGGTCGATGCTCCCCAGCCCAGCACAGGCCCGGTGACTCCGGAGAGGAGCAGGGGAAAGGTGAAGGGCAGGAAAGGGAAATTTCAATATAAACTCAAGATAAAACAGGAATATTCCTGTTCTTTCTTAATAATAATGATTGCGGTATTTGTTAAGTGCTTACCATGTGCCAAGTACCATACTCAGTGCTGGGATAGATATGAAATAATCAGATTGGACACTGTCTTTATCCCACATGGGGCTCATCGTTTTAAACCCCATTTCACAGATGAGGAAACCGAGCAATAGAAATGTTGTGACTTGCCGGAGGTCGCCCAGCAGGTAAGTCGCAGAGCAGGGATTTAGACCAAGTTCCCTTAGACTTCCAGGACCATCCTCATTCCACGAGGCTGTGCTGCTTCTCCAGTTATGTAGAATTATGTGACCGCAATCCTTGCAGATGTTTGCAAATTGAATAGACTTCTAGGAGTCAGGAATGGTTTCAGTGCTGTCCTGAACCAAGGCGGGTTGATTGGAGGAGATACACAACCTGATAAGCTTCTATCTACTCCACTGCTCAGTACATTGTCTGGCACATACTGAGCATGGAAAATTACCATAAAAACCCAGGATTCCCTCCAACCCAAAGATTTTCTTCTTTCCTCTGCACTTTTCTCTGCAATATCATTCTCATAATTATCTTTTCTAAATGTCCTTAGGCAGTCAACGTCAATTCCCAGAAAATGACTGATGTCACCATGGAGACAGAATTCTTCCTTCTGGGATTCTCGGAGGTCCAGGAGCTGCAGCTGGTCCAGGCCGCACTGTTCCTCCTGCTCTACATGGCGGCCCTGATGGGGAATCTCCTCTTTGCCGCCATCAGCGGCCGCGACTGGCGCCTCGACACCCCCATATACTTCTACCTCAGGCACCTGCCCGTCATGGACCTCTGCCTCTTGTCTGTCACCATCCCCCAATCTATCCACAACTGCCTGACGGACCGTAGATCTATTTCCTTCCTGGGCTGTGCCACCCATGTCTTCTTGGTGGTTCTGTTTGGAGATTCAGAGATGTCCTTCCTCACCACAATGTCCTATGACCGCTACATCGTGATCTGCCTTCCACTTCGCCGTGAGATCGTCATGAACCGAGGGGCCTGTGGGAAGATGGTGGCCACTTCCTGGCTCACTGGGAGTCTGTTTGGATTCTTGTTTTAGGCTTATATCTTATCCCTGTTCTTCTGCTGGTCCCATGTCGACCCCCAGTTCTTCTGCGACCTCCCCTCGCTGCTGAAGATCAACTGCTCTGAGAACCGCATCGCTATCGATGTGAGTGTCGCTACTGGTTCCTGTTTGGGTTTTGTGTGTTTGGTCTCCATCATGGTATCGTATGCCTCCATCCTCTCCACAGTGCTGAGGATCCCATCAGCTGATAGTGGCTTGAAAGACTTCTCCATCTGCCTGCCTCACCTTCTGGTGGTCACCGTGTTTCTCACGATGTCCGCCTTTGATCACCTCAAGCCACCATCAGAAACCTCCCCGACCCTGGACCTGCTGGTGCCCGTGTTCTACACCTTGTTGCCCCCCGCCTTCAACCCCCTCATCTACAGCCTGAGGAACCGGGACATGATGACCGCCCTGGGGAGGATCCTTGGAGGGAATGGCTTCCATACTGGGGAGAAAATCGTCATCTTCTCACTTGAATGATCCACGTATTGGATAGGGACCCGATCTTTGTACCCAAGCGTGAGTTCCTCAGGTTTTCCCAAAGGAATCAATTAGTCCATCAATTAATTATATTATTTGAGTGCTTACTATGTGCAGAGCACTTTACTAAGCGCATGGGAGGGAACAGTATAACAGAGCTGATAGACACATTCTCTGTCTACCACTCAGGAGCATTTATTGTGAATCAACTGAGTCTGAGCACTGTAGTAGGTGCTTTGAATAGAATAGTGGAAGTCGTAGGCATGATCAATCAATCAATGGTATTTATTAGACTCTGACTATGTGCAGAGCACTGTTCTAAGCACTTGGGAGAATACGAAGAGTTAGAAGACAAATCCCTGCCTTCAACCAACTTACAATTTAACAGGGGGAAAAGCCACCATAATAAACTATAGACAAGAGGAAGAAAGAAAAGGGATATTGTACTGTGTAAATAATAAGATATATACAGTATTTACACAAACGCCATGGGGATTTGCAAGTACTCAAGTTCAAAGGCGATACAAGATTCTGAACAAGCAATTCATTCATTCATTCAATCGTATTTATTGAGCGCTTACTGTGTGCAGAGAACTGTACTAAGTGCTTGGAAAGTACAATTCAGCAATAAAGAGAAACAATCCCTGTCCACAATGGGCTCACAGTCTAGAAGAGCGGAGACAGAGGGAGGGAGAGTCAAGCAGAGGCCTGCCCATTCCGTTTCTAGCTTGGCCAGTGGCTACCGAGTGGAAGTCAATCTGCTACAAGTCAAAATTTACCAGTGCTAAGTAGCAACTGCATGGGAAGGAGTTGAGGGCGGAGACTCAGGTTTACTGCATGGAAGAAGGAAATGCTAAGCCACTGCCATATGTTTACCAAGAAGGCTTTATAGATAAACTACAAGTAATGATTCTGGTGTGTGCATTCATAGAGTTCTTTGGGTAAACATAAATAAGTGATTTACTATCACCTCCTTCCGCACAGTTTAAAAATGAATCTCTGCTGTTGTCTTTGATCGAAATTTTGATCATTTGTTCATCTGCCTTTGACTCTTTCTCATCCCGCTGTTGCCCAGCAGAGCTAAATCAACTTTGTCTGATACTTACGCTTAGACCTTTCCGTTATGGGAAACCCTAGGGTGGATATCTCTCAATGGCAAAACTCTAAGCTACACGGCATACACAAGCTTTCCTGATACAGAAAGGTATTGATTTGTAGGAGAACTTCCGTTCAGAAGAATTGATGGTGGAACCGGGGTTTTTCGCAGAATCAGTTACACTCTCTCATCCCTGACAATCACTTTCCAGCTGAAAACGTTTATGACATACAGGAACCACTGACAACTGAAGTGAGTAACATCTGAGCCTGGAGGGAGATTGCCATGATATCCAGGGTGGGGATGCTGGAGGGAGGAGAGCTGTGTTGGTGATGGGGCCATTGGTGGATAGAGCACGAGCCTGGGAGTCAGAAGGATGTGGTTTCTAATCCCGGCTCCCTCACAAGTCTGCTGTGTGACCTTGGGCAAGTCACTTTACCTCCCTGTGTCTCTGTTATCTCATCTCTAAAATGGGGATAAGAGTGGGAGCCTCATAATGGACAGGGACTCTGTCCAACCTGATTAACTTGTATGTAGCCCGGAGCTTAGAACAGTGCTTGACATACAGTAAGCGCTTAATATGTACCGAAAATTATTTACGACTTATTATTGCTGGCAAGCCATTCCCCTCCTACAAGCCTGCCCTGTTTGAGGTACGGTCTTGATCTGAACTGATATCTGCCCCCTTCTAGAATGTGATCCCGTTGTGGGCAGGGAGTGTCTCTACCTGTTGCTGAATTGTATTTTCTAAGCACTCAGTACAGTGCTCTGCACATAGTAAGCGTTCAATGAATATGATTGAATGAATGAATGAACTCTATCCTGTTCCCCAAGTGAGAGTATCTTCCCAGAATGGCTCCATCTCTGGCTTCTTCTTTCTGGTTCCATCTTGCCTCTCTCTAACCCCGTCCACTCTCACCAGAGCAGCCGGGGCTTGTGGCATGGGGGACACTGACTTCCTCTGGACTGGGCTGGTCTCCCCTTTTTCCTCGGATTCCTGGGTTCGGTCAGCCACAAAGGGGCGTCCAGGGGCCTTCAGCCACTGTCCGCTCTCCCATGGATGCTGACCTCCTCTCCAGAAGGACTCCATCTTCATAGATAAAACAGTCACTGCTCTGAGGGGGATCTCTGGAAGATAGACTTGGGCCTCTGTGGAAGGACCTCGTGGCCCAGGCGACGCGAGTACCCTCTTGTCAAGTGGCTCCTGAGGTCCGGAAGAGGTAAGAACCTGGCATTCCCAACTGCAGCAACGGTCCTGGCCAGTGATATTCCCATGGCAACAACAGAATCTACTTCCACATAAATATACCCATATCCAGAGAGAAAGAGAAAGACAGGGAGAGAGTGATATGCTTCTGAATAGGGGAAGCAGCATGATTTAGTGGAAAGAACCTGGGCATGAGATCCCAGCTCTCCCAAATGCTTGCCGGGTGACCTTGGGAAAGTCTCTTCATTTCTCTCGGGCTCAGTTTACTAAGACGTAAAATGAAGATGCAATACGTGTTCACCCTCCTATGTAGACTATGAACCTCGTATGGGACAGGGAATGTGCGTAGCCTGATTGATTTGTATCTATCCCAGCGCTTAGAACAGTGTTTGACACTAAGTGCTTAAATATTCATTCATTCATTCAATCGTATTTATTGAGCGCTTACTGTATGCAGAGCATTGTACTAAGAGCTTGGGAAGTACAAGTTGGCAACATATAGAGACGGTCCCTACCCAACAACGGGCACACAGTCTAGAAGGGGGAGACAGACAACAAAACAAAACATACTAACAAAATGAAATAAATAGAATAAATATGTACAAGTAAAATAAATAGAGTAATAAATATGTACAAACATATATATATATATATATATATATATATATATATATATATATATATATACAGGTGCTGTGGGGAGGTGAAGGAGGTAAGGCGGGGGGGAGGGGGAGGAGGAAGGAGGGGGCTCAGTCTCGGAAGGCCTCCTAAAGGAGGTGAGCTCTCAGTACGGCTTGGAAGGGAGGAAGAGAGCTAGCTTGGCGGATGTGCGGATGGAGGGTATTCCAGGCCAGGGGGAGGATGTGGGCCGGGGCTCGACTGGCGGGACAGGCGAGAACGAGGCACAGTGAGGAGATTAGCGGCAGAGGAGCGGAGGGTGCGGGTCAGGACTGCAGAAGGAGAGAAGGGAGGTTAGGTAGAGGGGGCGAGGTGATGGAGAGCCTTGAAGTCGAGAGTGAGGAGTTTTTGCCTGATGCGTAGGTTGATTGGTAGCCACTGGAGATTTTTGAGGAGGGTAGTAACATGTCCAGAGCGTTTCTGCACAAAGATAATCCGGACAGCAGTGTGAAGTACAATACAAACAAGTAGGAAGTCGCATACACCCATAAACGTATCTAGTCTCTCCTTCTGCTGTTCCCTGACCTCCAAACCTGTTCCCTAGTGATAAATGGAGAACATTCCCAACTGTTCCCTACCCAGATGTCCCCCTTCCCTAAAGTCTGGAATTTGCTCCCTGATCCTCCTACTCTACCCTGAGCATGCTCACACACGCCGACACACATACATATAGCTGCAGGTCCAGGGAATCCAATTGCAGCTGTCTCTATCTAAGGAAAATTAACTGCAGAATGAGGTCTGGCTAAACAGAGAAGGGTCTGGCATTGTACCCCAATTAAATACGTCGTCTCAGACTTGGCAGAGGGCAGGGATAAGTGATTAATTGCTGGTATTTACTGAGCGCTTACTGTGTGCGGAGCACTGGACTAAAACGTTAAGGAGAGGACAATCCAACAGAGGCACATTCATTCATTCATTCATTCAATCGTATATATTGAGCGATTACTGTGTGTAGAGCACTGTAGTAAGCGGTTGGAAAGTACAATTTGACAACATATAGAGACACTCCCTACCCAACAATGGGCTCACAGTGTAGAAGGGGGAGACAGATAGCAAAACAGAACAAGTAGACAGGTGTCAATGCCATACAAATAAATAGAATTATAGCTATACGCACATCATTAATAAAATGATCAATATGTACAAATATATACAAGTGTTGTGCAGAGGGGAAGGAGGTAGGGAAGAGGGAGGAGGAGCGCAGGATAAGGGAAGGGCTCAGTCTGGTAAGGCCTCCTGGAGTAGGTGAGCTCCAGTAGGGCTTTGAAGAGGGGAAGAGAGCTAGTTTGGCGGATGTGGAGGGAGGAAATTCCATGCCAGAGGTAGGACGTGGGCCAAGGGTCGACGGCGGGATAGGCAAGAATGAGCCACAGTGAGGAGGCTAGTGGCAGAGAAGCGGAGTGTGCGAGCTGGGCTGTAGAATGAGAGAAGGGAGGTGAGATAGTAGGGGGCAATGTGATGGATATCCTTGAAGCCAATAGTGAGGAGTTTCTGCTTCATTTGAAGGTTGATAGGCAACCACTGGAGATTTTTGAGGAGGGGAGTGGCATGCTCAGAGCTTTTCTGTACAAAGATAATCCAGGAAGCAGAATGAAGTATGGACTGAAGCGGGGAGAGACAGGAGGATGGGAGATCAGAAAGGAGGATGATGCAGTTGCAGTCGGGATAGGATGAAAGATTGAACCAGCAAGGAAGCAGTTTGGATGGAGAGGGAAGTACCGATCTTGGCGATGTTGTGGAGGTGAAACCGGCAGTATTTGATGACAGATTGGATGTATGGGGTGAATGAGAGACCGGAGTCAAGGATGACGTCCAGTTTGCAGGCTTGTGAGACGGGAAGGATAGCAGTGCCATCCACAGGGACGGGAAAGTCAGGGAGAGAACAGGGTTTGTGACGGAATATAAGGAGCTCAGTCTTGGACATGTTGAGTTTTAGATGGCAGGCAGACATCCAGATGGAGATGTCCTGAAGGCAGGAGGAGATACGAGTCTCGAAGGAGGGAGAGAGAACAGGGAGGACATCTAGATTTGGGATTCATCATCGTAGAGATGATAGTTGAAGCCGTGGGAGCGAATGAGTTTACCAAGGGAGTGAGTATAGATGCAGAACAGAAGGGGACCAAGAACCGACCCTTGAGGAACCCCTAGAGTAAGGGAATGGGAGAAGGAGGAGGAGCCCGCAACATTACCTGCCCATAACGAGATGAAAATCTAGGGGGATGGAAGGATGATGGAGGGATGACGAAGGAACGACAGAAGGCTGATGAAGGGAAGTCAGCGAGACAATGGAGGAGCTGTCCTAGAACAAACAGCAGATGAGTGCTGGTCCAGGTAGAAAGACCATGCCACTAAGAACTTGAGAAGAGGAAGTGATTCCAGTATTAGTGGCTTGTGCTGTGGTGCCTGTCACTGTCTCGTCCCTGCTGAAGCCTGGTTTCTGCTCCTGCAAACCCACCTGCAATGCAGCCCTGTTCCTAACTTCAGCCTGGGGCCCGGGTGTGAGATTCTCCACAGATTTCCTACAGGCTGCTGGCCTTTCCCTGCCCCTCCACCCTCACCCCAGGGCGCACCCACCGGGGCAACGTGGGGCTGGGGGTCGCCGACCTCTGCCAGGCTGGGCTGGAGCCCTGTCTCTCCTCGGATTCCTGAGTTTGGTCAGCCAAGGAGGGGCAACGAGGAGCTCTCATCCCCTCTCCACTCTCCTACGGACACTGAGATGCTTCTCCAGACAGACCCCATCCCCAAAGATAAAGCTGGCGCAACTCTGAGGGGAATCCCTGGAAGCCCGGATCGGGGCCCTACCAAGGGACCTCGAGGCCCAGGAGACATGAGAACCCTCTGGGCACGTGGTTCCTGGTCTTTGAAACTGGTCTACAGGATGAAATATCGCCTCAGACGTTATTCCGCCGTCTACCTCCTTATTTTCAGTTTCTCACTTTCAGCTTTCCATTCAGTAGCTGTTTGGGTAATCTGCTGTTGCTCTTTCTCCTTTCATCAATCACCCACACAATCAATCAATCGATAGTGTGTATTGAATGTTGACTATGTGCGGAACTCTGTACACCACCTCACATAGTAGTGTTCAGGTGAGTATAACTTTGGTGATGGGAGACTGACTACCATCCAGAATTTCATTGTTCACGGAATGTGTTAAGCACTTACTATGTGTCAAGCACAGGGGTAGGTACAAAACAATCAGGATACACACGGGGCTCACCGTCTAAGTCGGGGGAGGGACAAGTATTGAATCTCCATTTTACAGATGAGGAAACTGATGGATGGAGAAATGAAGTGACTTGCTCAAGGTCACATAGCACGGAATTGGCAGAGCCAGGATTACAACCCAGGTCCTCTGACGTCTGGGCCCGTGCTCCTTCCAAACGGCCATGTTGCTTCGTTGATCTTTCCTTATAGTTTCAGTGTTAGTCCTGAACAATTAGTGATGCTGGTGGAACTCTGCTTCAGTAGGTGTGGCACCTGGGTGGCTTAGTGGATAGAACATAGGCGCAGAAGTCAGAGGACATGGGCTGTAATCCTAACTCTGCCAATTCCCTGCTATGTGACCTTGAGCAAATCACTTCATTCCTGCATCCCTTAGTTGCCTTATCTGTAAAATGGGGACTAAGACCACGAACTCTAGGAGGGACAGGGACTATGTCCAAACATATTAACTTGTACCTACCCAAGTACTTAGTACAGTGCCTGTCACATAGTAAATGCTTAACAAATACCATTTGAAAATAACAACACCAAAAAGCATTGATTTATCAATCTGAGTGCCAGTGAAAAAAACAAAACGAAACAAAAATGAATTAAGCACTCAGGGGAAAATTACTTTTGTTTGAGCCATACTGTGCACATACACAGACAGACGGACAGACACACACACATACACACACACACACACACATATATTTAGACATGAAACACTGTAAAGAAATGCAAAAATAGGAACAAGGTACATTATGCAACGTGGTAATTGGGCATTGTAAAGTTTAGAAGTTTCAGGTCGGGTTCCAAGGAAGGGAGATGAGTCAATTCAGGAGCTAATTCCCCACCGATGACATTATTTCTCGGGGAAAATCAGTTTCTCCTGACAATGGTACAACTTTGAGTGTCACCTTCCATAAAGATTTGTGCTCTCCTTCGAAGGGTGGTCTTCATCTCAGGAGGCAGAAAACGAATCTAGCCTGACCCAATATGTCTGTGGAAACGAGGAACCTGTCCTAAATAAGAGTTATACATGGTTTTCCATTCCTCTAGGGTGGTCTGTTGATGAAACACACAAAGGCCCGGTCTCTGAAAGAGGCTCGGGTAAGTTGCTGTGGCCATGTAAAGTCCAGCAGGCAAAGAATGGTAACTTCACATCCCCAAGATGGAAGCCATTCCCTGCCTAGCCCTCTCCCCAGGGTGGCCTTCATGTCCCTGTTTCTCAGGCTGTAGATGAGGGGGTTCAGGGCGAGGGCCACCATGGTATAGAACAGGGACATCAGCAGGTCCAGGACTGAGGGGAATCTGAGGGTGGCTTCAAGAAAGCACAGAAACAAGTGATGACAAAGAAAGTGACGACGGCGGCCGGCATCCTCAATATGGCATGGATGATGTGTGCATATGAGACAATGATGAAATGAAGCAGACGACACCTAACACTAACCCAGCGGTAATGGTCACGTCAATGGCGACGTTGTCATCGGATCACGTATCTTCACCGGGGAGGTGACGTCGCAGAAAAACTGCTGGAAGACTTTGGACCCATAGAAGGACAGGGATAAGGTCAAAGCTGAAAACAAGACTCAAAGTAGGCCCCCACTGAACCACGAGGCGGCCGCCATCTTCTCACACGCCACTCTGTTCATGAAGAAATTGTAACACAGGGGAGGCAGATGGCGGCATAGCGATCATAGGACATCACCGTGAGGAGAAATTATTCTGCACCTACAAAAAGAAAATCACCAGACAGACCTGTGGTGCACAGCGTAGGAAATTTCTCTACGGTTGGTCAGGGAGTTGTGGACGGATTTGGGGACAGTGATGGAGATGTAGCACAGGTTCCTGAGAAAGAAGTACATGGGGGTGTGGAGGCGTCGGTCGAGGGCGATGACTGCGACGATGAGGAGATTCCTCATCGGAGGCACCAGGTAGACCAGGAGGAACAGCACGGCGTGGACCAGCTGCAGTTCCCGGACCTCCGAGAATCCCAGCAGGAGGAATCCCCTCACCGCCGTGCTGGGGTTGACCATTCCCCAAAGATTGCTGAGACTACCTACAAAAACAATGAGGAGGAAGATATTTTAGAGCCTCAACAGAAAATGACAGTCAAATCAATCCATCAGTGGTATTTATTGAGCACTTACTTTGTTCAGAGCACTATACTAAGCGATTGGGAGAGTGTAATATAGTAGAACTGGCAGACATATTTGGTGTCGACGAGGAGCGTAAAGGCTAGAGGGGGTGAAATACCTTGAAATCCATTTCATATATGTACATACGTGTTGTGGGGATGTGAGTGGGGAGAATAAAGGGTGTAAATCCAAGGGCAAGTGCAAGGCAGAAGGGAGAGGAAGTAGGGAAAATGAGGGCTCAGTTGGGGAGAGCCTCCTGGAGATAATGTGATTTTATTAAGTCTCTGAAAGTGGGGTGGGCAATGGTCTGTTAGAGTAGACAGCGAGGCCTATTTGAAAGAGCAAGGACTTGAGAGTCAGAAGACCTGGGTTCCAGTCCTGGCTCTGCCACATGCTTGCTGTGTGACCTTGTGCAAGTCACCTGACTTCTCTGGGCCTTAGTTACCTCATCTGTAAATTGGGGTTTAAGCCCATGAGTCGCATGTGCATCAGGGACTGTGTCCAACCAGATAACCTTGGATCTTCCCCAGCGCTTAGAAGAGTGCAATCAAATACAATCATTATTATTATCATTATTATTATTATTATATTAAGAGAAGGGGGTGTCAAGCCAGTGAAAGGGCAGGGGCTACGGTTCAGTAGCGGGATAGATGAGACCAAAATACAGTGAGTAGATTGGTTTTAGATGAGCCAAATGTGTCGACTTGGGAAGTTGCCCCTCTTAATCTTCAACCTTTAGTCAGGAGGAAACCAAAATCAATCAATTTGATCAAATATCCTGACCACTTACTATGTTGCTGAGTGCTACCAAATATATTATCTCTCATCACATGTAGCCTCCAGTTTCATGGCAAATCTGGTGTAGGAGAGCCTTTTTATCTCCCAAGTGAGCTTAACGCTCATTTAGTTGTCAGTGACTGCACTCTCAAAGGACCATGTCTAACTGTTCTCTTCCACAGAACTGAGCATGGTGCTCCTCGAATTGTTGTAGCTGTCATCTACCACCACCCCCGGCCCCACCTCCAACTTCTTTAACGATCTTGACCCTTTTCTCACCTTCCTTCTCTCCTTTTCCATACCCACTCTGATCCTCTGAGACTTCAATATCCACATGGATATCCCTGGTGATTCCTCTGCCGCCCGCCTTCTATCTCCCCTTGACGCTGCCAATCTATGGCTCCACCCCACCTCGCCCACTCACCAACTTGGTCACACCCTCGAACTCATCATCTCCTACCGCTGCACTATCTCCACCCTCACAACTCTGAAATCCCTCTCTCTGATCATAAGCTTCTCACCTGCCTCCTCACTCACACTCCTCTCCCCTGTAAATCTATATTACTACCTCATAGAGACCTCCACTCTCTCGACCCCATGCATCTTTCTCAGCGCATCAAACCCCACCTCACCTCCATTTCCTCTCTACCCAATCTTGATGACCAGATTACTGCTCTCAACTCTACCGTCTGTACTCAACTCAACTCGCTCGCTCCCCTTTCCCTTCGCCACTCTCGTACCACTAACACACAGCCTTGGATCACTGCTACTGTCCGCCTTCTTCGCTCTTATGCTCGAGCTGCTGAACGCTGCAGGCGAAAGTCTAAACACCAAGTCAACCTTGTTTACTTCAGGTTTATCCTTTCCTGCCTTAACTCTGCCCTCTCCTCTTCCAGGTAATAGTATTTCTCCTCCCTTATTGACACCCATGCCCATCATCCCCGTCAGCTCTTCCGTACATTTAACTCCCTTCTCAGGCCCCCTGTTCCTCCCCCTCCTCCATCCCTCTCCCAACGATCTGGCGTCCTACGGCATTAATAAAATTAATTCCATCGGGTCTGAGCTCCCTAAAGTCACTCCTCCCCCTTCTCCAACCGCCCCCCGCACTCAGCCCTCTCTGCTACTCTCCCATCCTTCCCAGAAGTATCTTTAGATAAGATCTCCTCCCTCCTCTTAAGTGCTACTCCAGCCATCTGTGCTTCTGACCCCTTTCCCCCTCATTTTATGAAATCCCTCGCCCCTTCCCTCCTCCCCTCCTATACTTCCATCTTCAACCGCTCACTCTCTACTGGTTCCTTCCCCTCATCCTTCAAACATGTCCACGTCGCCCCCATCCTAAAAAAAACCCTCTCTTGACCCCACCTCCCCTTCTAGTTCTCGCCCTATGTCCCTCCTACCATTCCTTTCCAAACTCCTTGAACGAGTCTTCTACACCCGCTGCCTGGAATTTCTCAACGCCAACTCTCTCCTTGACTCCCTCCAATCTGGCTTCCGTCCACTACACTCCACCGAAAGTGCCCTCTCAAAGGTCACCAATGACCTCCTTCTTGCCAAATCCAACAGCTCCTACTCTATCCTAATCCTCCTCGATCTCTCAGCTACCTTCGACACTGTGGACCACCCCCTTCTCCTCAACAAGCTATCCAACCTTGGCTTCACAGACTCCATCCTCTCCTGATTCTCCTCTTATCTCTCTGGCCATTCATTCTAATTCTCCTTTGCAGGCTCCTCCTCCCCCTCCCATCTCTTTACTGTAGGGGTTCCTCGAGGGTTAGTTCTTGGTCCCCTTCTGTTCTCTATCTACACTCACTCCCTTGGTGAACTCATTCGCTCCCACAGCTTCACCTATCATCTCTTCTCTGATGACACCCAAATCTGCAGCTCTCCCCCTGCTCTCTCTCCCTCCCTTCAGGCTCGTATCTCCTCCTGCCTTCAGGACAACTCCATCGGGATTTCTGCCCGCCATCTAAAACTCAATATGTCCAACATTGAACCCCTTGTCTTCCCTTCCCAACGCTGCCTTTTCCCTGACTTTGCCATCACTGTAGACGGCACTACCATCCTTCCCGTCTCAGAAGCCTGCAACCTTGGCGTCATCCTCGACTCTCGTTCACCCCACACATCCAATCCGTCACCAAAACCTGCCGGTCTCACCTCCGCAACAACGCCAAGATCTGCCCTTTCCTTTCCATCCCAACCGCTACCTTGTTGGTACAATCTCTCATCCTATCCCGACTGGATTACTGTATCTGCCTCCTCTCTGATCTCCCAACCTCCTGTCTCTCCCCACTTCAATCTATACCTGACGATGCTGCCAGGATCATCTTTGTATAGAAACGCCCTGGGCATGTTACTCCCCTCCTCAAAAATCTCCAGTGTTTGCCAGTCAACCTATGCATCAAGGAAAAACTCCTCACTCTCGGCTTCAAGGCACTCTATCACCTCTCCCCCTCCTACTTCACCTCCCTTCTGTCCTTCTACAGCCCAGTCCGCACCCTCCGCTCCTCTGCCGCTAACCTCCTCACTGTACCTCGTTCTCGCCTGTCCTGCCGTCGATCCCGGGCCCACGTCCTCCACCAGGCCAGGAATTCCCTCCCTCCGCACATCCGCCAAGCTAGATCTCTTCCTCCCTTCAAAGCCCTACTGAGAGCTCACCTCCTCCAGGAGGCCTTCGAAGACTGAGCCCCCTTCTTCCTCTCCTCCTCCCCATTCCCCCCCCATCGTACCTCCTTCCCCTCCCCACAGCACCTGTATATACGTTTGTACAGATTTAATTACTCTATTTATTTTACTTGTACATATTTACTATATTCATTTTGTTAATGATGTACATCTGTCTTTATTTCTATTTATTCTGTTGACTTGATACCTGTCCACATGTTTTGTTTTGTTGTCTGTCTCACCCTTCTAGACTGTGAGCCTGTTGTTGGGTAGGGACCAGCTCTATATTTTGCCAACTTGTACTTCCCATGCACTTAGTACAATGCTCAGCACACAATAAGTGCTCAATAAATACGATTGAATGAATGAATGAATGAATCGATCACTCAATCAATCAGTGGTGTTTATTGGGAGAGTACAGTATAACTGAGTTGGCAGACACATTCTCTGCCCACAATGAGCCCACAGTCTATAGCAGGATGCAGATGTTAATCAATCAGACAATTTACCCATTGTGTTTATTGAGCACTTACTCTGTGTGGAGCACGGTACAAAGCAATTGATAAATCAATGGTATTTATTGAATGTTTACTATGTGCAGAGCGCTGTAGTAAGCACTTGGGAGAGTACAGTATAATTGAGTTGGTAGACATATTCCCTGCCCACAGTAATAACAATAATGATCGCATTTATTAAGCGCTAACTATGTGCAAAGCACTGTTCTAAGCGCTAGGGATGTTACAAGGTGATCAGGTTGTCCTACGGGGGGCTCACAGTCTTCATCCCCATTTTAAAGATGAGGTACCTGAGGCCCAGAGAAGTGAAGTGACTTGCCCAAAGTCACACAGCTGACAAATGGTGGAGCTGGGATTTGAACCCATGACCTCTGACTCCAAAGCCCGGGCTCTTTCCACTGAGCCACGATGCGAGCTTAGAAGTCTAGAGAAGCAGCGTGGCTCAGCGGAAAGAGCCTCGGCTTGGGAGTCAGAGGTCATGAGTTCAAATCCCGGCTCCGCCTCTTGTCAGCTGTGTGACTTTGGGCAAGTCACTTAACTTCTCTCTGCCTCAGTTACCTCATCTGTAAAATGGGAATTAAGATTGTGAGCCCCACATGGGATAACCTGATCACCTTGTGTCCTCCCCAATGCTTTGAACAGTGCACGTAGTAAGCACTTAACAAATACCAAAACTATTACTAAATTATTAGAGAAGTATATTTACAAGTCTAGAGAAGGATACAGATATTAAACAATCAATCAGACAATCAGTCAGTGGTATTTATTGAGCACTTACTCTGTGTGGAGTACTGCCTAAAGCAATCAGTCAAGCAGTGCGTATTTATTGAGTGCTTATTATGTGCACAGCGTGGTACTAAGGGCTTGGGAGAGTACAATACAACAAAATTGGTAGGCATTCCCTGCCCACATGGAGTTTCCAATCTACAGGGGTACCTTGCATTTCTCCCATGCAAATCTAACAGGAATCAAGGGAAGATCTCTAAATCCTGAACATGAAGAAGGTCCTTCTCAGCCACAGCAGCACACATAGGAAAACCTTCCCTGTTGGGATTCTGTCTCTAAACTCGAAGGATGACTGTAAATCTGGACAAATCCTTGGACAATCCCTCTGATGATAGCTGAGATCGTTGGCAAAGAGAAAGAGACATTTTATGCCAGAGAGGGAGCTGGGAAAGCATACCCTTTAGGACCTTCACCAGGGCAGATTTCACATCTTTATTCTTCAGGCTGTAGATGACGGGGTTGAGGGCCGGGGGGCACCACGGTGTACGTAGAACGCAGACGCCGCAGGTCCGGCGTCGAGGGCAGTTTGAGGTAGGCGAAAATCCCGGTAGAGAAAAAAGGAATGCCGACAGTGAAGTGAGGTAGGCAGGTGGAGAAGGCTTTGGCCTAGCCCTCAGTGGCCGTCATCTTCAGCACGGCCCAGAAAATACGGGTGTACAAGACGACGATGATCACGAAGCACACGACGGCTAATGCTACCTCTGTGGTCATGCTCACGTTCGTGGCAACGTGGTCCTCGGAGCAGATCATCAGCAGAGCGGGGACGTCATAGAAGAACTGGGGGACAACGTTGGACCTGCGGAAGAGCATGGAGAAGGTCGAAGCTGAAAATAAGACCCCAATCAGTGCTTCGCTGAGCCATGAGGCGGCGGCCATCTTCCCAAAGGTCTCTCGGTCCATGATGACGTTGTGGCGCAGGGAGAGGCAGATGGCGGCGTAGCGGTCGTAGGACATCGCCGTGAGGACGACATACTCAGAACCCGCAAACAGGGTCCACAGAAATAGATGAGCGATGCAGGCTATTTCAGTGAGTTGTGGATGGACTTGGGGAGGATTTCAGAGTTGAGGCAGAGGTCGAAGCCAGATGAGGTAACAGACAGTTGCCTGAGGAACAAGGAACATGGAGATGTGGAGGCGCCTGTCGAGGGCGGTGACGGCGACGATGAGGAGATTCCCCGTCAGGGCCGCCAGGTAGACCAGGAAGAACAGCGCAGCTTGGACCAGCTGCAACTCCCGGACTTCCGAGAATCCCAGCAGCAGGAATTCTGTCTTCACAGTGACATTGTTCGTTTTCTGGGAATTGACACTGACTGCCTAAGGACACTTAGAAAAGAGAAGCAGATTCAAATAGGAATGAGAATAATAATCCAGAGAAAATGGCGCAGAGGAGAAAATCTTGGGGTTGGAGGGAAATCTCAGATGTTGTGTTTTTTATGGTATTTGTTAAGTTCTTCCTACGTACCAAATACTATATTAAGCTCTAGGATAACTACAAGGTAATCACGGTGTTCATCTCCCTCAGTTTACCTGCCTCTGTTCAGGCCAGCAAAGAAACCATTCCTGATTCCTAGGTGGCTATTCCATTTGCAAATATCTGCAAGAATTGTAGTCACTTAATTCCACATCATTTGAGAAGCAGTGCAGACTAGTGAAAAGAGCTCGGACCTGGTAATCAGAGGACCTGGATTTTACTCCCCGCTCTGCCATTTACCTGCTGTGTGACCTTGGCCAGGTCACTTCACTTCGCTGGGCCTCAGTTCCCACATTTGCAAAATGGGGATTCAGTACCTGTTCTCCCTCCTATTTAGACCGTGAGGTCCATGAAGGGCCTGAGTAACTTGTATCTACCCCAGCACTTAATACAGTGCTTACTACGTACTACATGCTTAACAAATACCATTATTATTTTATTATTATATGAACTAGTCAAATCCCTTCCTATCCTTTTATGCCTATTCAATAGCTCCTTTACCTTTCATATATATTCGCCTCACCTTCTATTCCCCAACATATTCTTTTAATTCATCCATGGCCAATCTTCTAGCTCTGCCTCACTCTCATTACTCCCAAATCTCTCCCCTCTCTCTGGCTGTTGCCCCATCTTAGAACTCTCACTCCTTCAAATGATAATTACGGTATGTGCTAAGCGCCTACTATGTGTGAGTCACTGTACTAAGCACTGGGGCGGATACAGGCAAATCAGGTTGGTCTCACATGGGGCTCACAGTCTCAAACTCCATTTTCCAGATGAGGTAACTGAAGGCCCAGAGAAGTGAAGTGACTTGCCCAAGGTCACACAGCGGACAGGTAGCATAGCCGGGATTAGGACCCATGACCGTCTGGCTCCCGAACTCGTGGTTTATCCACTCCACAATGCTGCTCCTCCTGGCAGACCACAATCCTTCCACGTTCCACTTTCCACACAAGATATCTTTCTACTGAGATGTGATTGGTGACTGAGTTCCTCTCACTCACAAAGACCCATGCCCCCTCATCTGGCCCTGGAGGGGGTACTATCTGGAATGGTTCATCTCTCCTCAAGGAAGTAACATGAAAGAATAGGAGAAATTCTAACTTTAATCCTCTTATTCTGGGTTTTTATTGAAATTTCCCTTCCCTGCCACTCACCTTTCCCCTGCTCCTCTCCAGAGTCACAGGGCCTGTCCTGGGCTGCGGAACACCGACCTCTGCTGAGAGAGAGGTTCACGTCTTCTCGTCTCTCCTGGACGCTGGTCGGGGTGACAGGAAGGTCTGGGTACGGGTGGGAGCCCTCAGGATCCTCCCTCCCTCTCTCAACTCTCCGGATGCCTGCGCTGTCCCTTCAGGGTTACTTCCTGGGGGATTCCCCGTGAAAGGACGGGCCCGGGGCTCCGCTGAGACAGTTTACCATCCGGGAATCTCGGAATGCTGGAATCGTGGGCTCTCTGTGGTCCCGGTCCCCACAACCTAAAGGGCTGCCCAGTCCCACGTGGTTCTGGGACATCTTCCTAGAACAACCTCAACGGAGTTTTTCCATGATTAGTAATAGCTTTCTTATTCAACTCTGGGGACAGGAGATATTTCGTGGTAGGGAGAATAAGCACCCTAGCCCATTTGGTTAGTCACGGGTGAATGCAATATTCAGATTGACTTGGAAAAAAATGAAGAAAAGGGCCCAAGATCTCATTCCAGTTCCGCCACTGAATGGCTGTGTGTCACAGGAACCTGTATCATTTTTGAAAAGTGTAAGCTCCTTGTGTGCAAAGAATGTACCTTGGCCTTCTGTTGTACTTCAATTTGATTGATTGATTGATTTAATTAATACTTAAATATTGAAGTATATTAAACAATAAATAGTAATAGTAGCAACAGTAAGATTTGGAAGAGAAATCATAATCGTGTTAATTGAATGATAACTGAGCATTAAGTGGTTGGAAAACCTCAACCTGTACAGCTGCTCCTGGTTTCTGGGGCAGATTTGAGGATCACAATTAAGTCTAAAACACCCTTCTGCAGCTACCTCTTCCATTTTATTTAATGGTATTTGTGAAGCACTTACTATGTACCAGGCACTGTATTAACCAATGTGGTAGAAACAAGGTAAACAGGTTGAACACAGTCCATGTCCCTCATGGGCCCACATTATTTATCCCCATTTTACAGATGAAGGACCTGAGGCCCAGAGAAGTGAAGTGACTTGCCCAAGGTCACAGAGCAGACAGGTGGCAGAGTCAGGATTGGAACCCAGGTCTTTCTGACTCCCAGGCCCATGCTCTACCCTCTGGGATGGTGAATAATGGGGGTGAATCCAAGGGCATAGATCCATCCCCAGGCATGGGAACTAGATTTAAATACCAGTGAAAAACAGCTGGATAAAAACTCTTCTACCAAACGAGTCAAAGCCACTGATAATAGGCAGCGTGCAGCCAGGAAAAGTCTCGAACGAAAAATGCACAAATCTTTGCAAGCTGCCCAAGTCTGTCTAGAGTCAGCCCTTGGGGAGAGAAATAACAGTGTCAGAGCAGGAAGTGAAATTTTCTATCTCCGGTGAAAAGACTCCCAGCCAGGACGCTCCCCATCGCCATCTTCACGCCCCTGATCCCCAGGCTGTAGATGAGGGGGTTCAGGGTGCGGGGCACCACGGTGTAGAACACGGACACCAGCAGGTCCAGCCGGAAGGACGAGCTGGAAGTCGGCTTTAAGTGGGCGAAGGCGACCTTAGGGAAAAGAAACGGTGATGACAAGGAGGTGGGGCAGACAGGTGAAGAACGCTTTGGCCCGATCCTCGATGGCAGGCATCCTCAGCACGGCCTGAAAGATGCTCACGTATGAGACCACGATGGAGACGAAGCAGAAGACACTGAAACTGGCAGCAGTGGCTACAGTTACCTTGAAGTTTGCATTTGTTTTAGAGTAGGAGATATTTATTACGGACAGGACGTCGCAGAGAAACTGTGTCATCACATGGTACCTGCAGAAATCCAGGGAGAATGTCGTAGCTGAAATGAAGACTCCTAACATTGCTCCGGTAAGCCAAGACCCGACTGCCATCTCAAGGCAGACCCTGTGGTTCATGATGACCTCGTAGTACAGAGCACTGTAGATGGCCAAGTATCGGCCGTAGGACATCACCGTGAGCATGAACTCTGTGTCGGCAAACAGAATCACGAAGAAGACCTGGAAAAACAGCCCAGGAAAGAGATTTCCCTACGGTCGGTCAGGGAGCTGAGGTTGGATTTGGGGACAGTGAAGGAGATATAGCAGACGTCGAGGACGGGCAGATTCCTGAGGAAGTACATGGGGGTGCAGAGGCGCTGGTCGACGATGTTGATGGTGACGATGAGGAGATTCCCGTCAGGGCCGCCAGGATGATCAGGAAGAACAGCGCATTGTGGACCAGCTGCATCCCCTGGACCTCCGAGAAACCCAGCAGGAGGAATCCTATGATCCCGGGGACGTTGGACATTTGTGGGAGGCAGCATTGACTTTCGGCATGTGATGAGGGAAGAGCCAAAGTTAGAGTCCATTGATGGGGTGAGTGAAGAAACTGAGAGGACATTGGCTAGTGATTCTCTAAGGAAAGGAGACAATTACTGAATTCAAAATTATCTTTGAGGTCCTTATCTCTACCATGGGTTCTAATCTTGGCTCTGCCACTTGTCAACTGTGTGATTTTGAGCAAGTCACTTAACTTCTCTTCTCTTCTAGACTGTGAGCCCATTGTTGGGTAGGGACTGTCTCTATATGTTGCCAACTTGTACTTCCCAAGCGCTTAGTACAGTGCTCTGCACACAGTAAGCGCTCAATAAATACGATTGATTGATTGATTGAGTCTCTGTTCCACAGTTCCCTCATCTGTAAAATGGGGATTAAGACTGTAAGCCCCTCGTGGGACAACATGATAGCCTTGTATACTCCCCGGTGCTTAGAACGGTGCTTTGCACATAGCAAGCGCTTAACAAATGTCATTATTATTATTATTATTATAAGGTCCAGATTTTCACAGTATTTTGGTCTATGTAAAGGGAATTCCAGAGATTGACTCCCTCCTGCCACCCCAACAGAGTTGGTAGACACATTCCCTGCCCACATCCAGTTTACAATCTGGAAGAAGATCTTTTTCTATCTTTGTCTTCAGCCCTACGCAGCCTGAACTTGTTCACAGCTTCTGCTACCCAATAATGTGTGTGCACGTGCACACACGCACTCACACACACTCACACACACACACACACTCACACACACACAAACATGCTCACATATAGAAACATATACAGACAAATACACACAGCTTCTACCGCAGGGAACCTGGTTGCAGCAGCTCCTGAAAGGTGGAAAATGACTTCGTTCAGTCGTAGTTATTGAGAACTTACTGTGTGCAGAGCACTGTACAAAATGCTGGGGAGAATAAAATATAATAATAAACAGAAACAGTCCCTGCCCACAACTAGCTTACAGTTTAGAGGAATAACAGATTGTAGTTGGGTTGACTTGTATGAATGTCTGATCACTGGGTGTTCTAAATCTGCTTTCTTCAACCAACCCTCCAAAACGAACCTTTTTACTGCGACTCGCTTTCGATGCTTCATCCTCCCACCTCTGGCTCCCACCATTCCTTTGACCTGGAAATCCACCCTTTTCAATGCCTCAGCCCAAAGGTATCCCACCCTCAAAAACACTCTGTAATTCCACCTTCCCAATGTGGATTTAGCTAATTTACTTCTTCCCACCATCTGTCAGTGACCATCTCCAGACTAAATGCATCCACAGACCTTCAGGATATATCCGCTGAAGGTACGGATCATTATTCTAGACTGTAAGTTTCTTGAGGAAACATGTCTACCAACTAATTTATTTGGTATTCCTCCAAACGGTTAGTACAGTGATCTGCACACAGTAAGTGCTCAATAAATGTCTCCGATTAATGACTGATTAATGACTGATTAATGTCTGCTTCATCCCTGGACAGTGAGCTCCTTGTGGGCAGGGAACATGTCTACCAACTCTTTAATAGGGTACTCTCCTCAGCCCTTAGAATAGCGCTCTGCACACATTAGACACTCAAAAGTATGAAAATTAAGCACTAATAGTAATAATAATAGCAATAATGATAGCATTTGTTAAGTACTTACTTTGTGCCAAGCACTGTTCTGAGCGCTGGGAGAGATAGAAGGTAATCAAGTTGTCCCAACTGGGAATCACAATCTTAGTCCCCGTTTTACAGAGGAGGTAACAGAGGCACAGAGAAGTGAAGTGACTTTTTCAAAGTGACACAGCTGACAAATAGAGGAGGTGGGATTAGTACCTAGTACCTCTGACTCCTATGCCCCTGCTCTTTCCACAAAGCCAGGCTGCTTCTCATCCACATATCCATTGTTCCATTCTTCTTCCCTCCTAATTTTAAATAACATTTTGCCTATCTAGCCTACTAGATTTGGAAATCTTTGAGGACAGGGATCATGCCTTTTACCTCTTTTTTTACAGTACTACTTAAACTCTCATTATATGCCAGGCACTGTAATATGCTCTGGGGCTGAATACAAGAAAATTGTATTCTGTGTACCCATCCCCCGTCCCACACAGGGCTCATAGTCTCAGTACCCATTTTACAGATGAGGGAACTGAGGCACAGAGAAGCAAAGTGGTTTGCTCCAAATCATTCAGAAGAGAAACTGCCTGGCCCAGTGGAAAGAGAGTGGGTCTGGGTTCTAATTCCAACTCTGTCAATTGCTTGCTGTGTGATCTTGGGCAAGTCACTTATCTTCTCTGTTACTCATTTCTCCTTTTCACCCTCCTGCTCAGACTGTGAGCCCCATTAGTTACAGGGATTATGTCCAACCTGATTAACTTGCCCCGTGCTTAGAACAATGTTTGACACATAGTAAGTTCATAACAAATACCATTAAAAAATAAAAAGAGGGGGAGCCGTAATTAGAACCCAAGTCGACTGACTGCCAGCCCATGCTCAATCTGCTAGACCACACTGCTCTCTCTTGCATCCTCCCCAGATTTGGTAGGGGAACTCCTGTGAGGAGGAATTGGTGATGATGCATCTGGCTGGATCACGGAAGCTCGTCCCCACAGTCTTTGAGTCCCCATAGAGATGAGTATCCGGTGATGACACTTGCCTGCAAGGTTCCCATGGCAACAGCATCCTAACGGTTCCCGCTGTTAGTGACCATCTGGGTCAACGGGTGGGCGCTTCAAATTCTTTTTTTTCTTTAATGGTACCTAAGCGCTTACTGTGTGCCAGGCACTGTACTAAGTCCTAGGATTCGATACAAGCTCATCAGGTTGGACACAGTCCCTGTCCCACATGGGACTCATAGTCTCAATCCCCATTTTACAGACGAGGGAACTGAAGACCAGAGAAGTGAAGAGACTTGCCCGAGGTCATACAGCAGAACGGTACAGAGCCAAGATTAAAACCCACGTCATTCTGACTCCCAGATCCATGCTCTATCGACTAGGCCATGCTGCTTCCCTCAGTTTCATCTTGTTCATGACCTCAGACGATCAGTTGGTCATTTAATCAGTTGTATTTTCGGACGTCTTCAGATTGCAAATCTTGAAAGAACGAGTAATGATCCTAAATCAATAGATTTAAGACCTTCCCCCGGGCTGGCTTGGCGGATCAAGCCAGAGAAGCAGCATGAGAACAACATAGCTTAATGGCAAGAGCCTTGGCTTGGGAGTCAGAGAACGTGGGTTCTAGTTCTGCTTTGCCACTGTTTGCTGTGTGACCTTGGACAAGCCACTTAATTTCTCTGTGCCTAAATTATCTCGTCTGGAAAATGGGGATTAAGACTGTGAATCCCAGGTGGGACAACCCCATTACGTTTTATCTACCCCAGCGCTTATGGGTGGGCGCTTCAAATTCTTTTTTTTTTCTTTAATGGTACCTAAGCGCTTACTGTGTGCCAGGCACTGTACTAAGTCCTGGGATTGACACATAGTAAGCACTTCACAAATGCAATTATTATTATTGCTATTACTGTTATCGGTTTGGGAGGGGCTGAGGGGTTCTGAGAATGAGGTGCTGGGATGGAATCACTGATACTGAGTGGGTGTACACGACGGGAAAATCCCTGGTTTCAGAAGGAATAGGTTGTAGCCTAGGCTCAATAAATACGATTGATGATGATGATGATGATGAGGGGGCGAGGTGATGGAGAGCCTTGAAGCCCAGGGTGAGGAGTTTCTGCCTGATGCGCAGATTGATTGGTAGCCACTGGAGATTTTTGAGGAGGGGAGTGATATGCCCAGAGCGTTTCTGGACAAAGATAATCAAGGCAGCAGCATGAAGTATGGATTGAAGTGGAGAGAGACACGAGGATGGGAGATCAGAGAGAAGGCTGATGCAGTAGTCCAGACGGGATAGGATGAGAGCTTGAATGAGCAGGGTAGCGGTTGGGATGGAGAGGAAAGGGCGGATCTTGGCAATGTTGCGGAGCTGAGACCGGCAGGTTTTGGTGACGGCTTGGATGTGAGGGGTGAATGAGAGAGCGGAGTCGAGGATGACACCAAGGTTGCGGGCTTGTGAGACGGGAAGGATGGTAGTGCCGTCAACAGAGATGGGAAAGTCAGGGAGAGGGCAAGGTTTAGGAGGGAAGACAAGGAGTTCAGTCTTCGACATGTTGAGCTTTAGGTGGCGCGCAGACATCCAAATGGAGATGTCCTGAAGGCAGGAGGAGATGCGAGCTTGGAGAGAGGGGGAGAGAGCAGGGGGAGAGATGTAGATCTGGGTGTCATCAGCGTAGAGATGATAGTTGAAGCCGTGGGAGCGAATGAGGTCACCAAGGGGGTTCGTGTAGATTGAGAACAGAAGGGGACCAAGCACTGAACCTTGGGGAACCCCCACAGTGAGAGAATGGGAGGGGGAGGAGGAGCCTGCAAAAGAGACTGAGAAAGAACGACCGGAGAGGTAAGAGGAGAACCAGGAGAGGACGGAGTCTGTGAAGCCAAGGTCAGATAGCGTGTTGAGAAGAAGGGGGTGGTCCACAGTGTCAAAGGCAGCTGAGAGGTCGAGGAGGATTAGGACAGAGTATGAGCCGTTGGATTTGGCAAGCAGGAGGTCATTGGTGACCTTTGAGAGGGCAGTTTCCTTGGAATGTAGGGGAATGTAGATGTACCTCACCTCCTTTCTCTCCTTCTATATCCCAGCCCGCACCCTCCGCTCCTCTGCCACTAATCTCCTCACCGTGCCTCGTTCTCACCTGTCCCGCCATCGACCCCCGGCCCCCGTCATCCCCCGGGCCTGGTATGCCCTCCCTCTGCCCATCCGCCAAGCTATCTCTCTTCCTCCCTTCAAGGCCCTACCGAGAGCTCACCTCCTCCAGGAGACCTTCCCAGACTGAGCCCCTTCCCTCCTCTCCCCCTCCTCCTCCACTCCGTCCCCCTCATCTTACCTCCTTCCCTTCCCCACAGCGCCTGTATATATGTATATATATGTACATATTTATTACTCTATTTATTTATTCATTTTACTTGTACATATCTATTCTATTTATTTTATTTTGTTAGTATGTTTGGTTTTTTTCTCTGTCTCCCCCTTTTAGACTGTGAGCCCACTGTTGGGTAGGGACTGTCTATATATGTTGCCAACTTGCACTTCCCAAGCGCTTAGTACGGTGCTCTGCACACAGTAAGCGCTCAATAAATACGATTGATTGATTGATTGATTGCTTCTCCTCTCCTCAGCCTTCACTCGGGACAAGTTGTGTCTTTTCATATGCAGCAAAGACCTCCTGCTTGCCAAATCCAACGGCTCATACTCTGTCCTAATCCTCCTCGACCTCTCAGCTGCCTTTGACACTGTGGACCACCCCCTTCTTCTCAACACGTTATCTGACCTTGGCTTCACAGACTCCGTCCTCTCCTGGTTCTCCTCTTATCTCTCCGGTAGTTCTTTCTCAGTCTCTTTTGCAGGCTCCTCCTCCCCCTCCCATCCTCTTAGTGTGGGGGTTCCCCAAGGTTCAGTGCTTGGTCCCCTTCTGTTCTCAATATACACCCACTCCCTTGGTGACCTCATTCGCTCCCACGGCTTCAACTATCATCTCTACGCTGATGACACCCAGATCCACATCTCTGCCCCTGCTCTCTCCCCTTCCCTCCAGGCTCGCATCTCCTCCTGCCTTCAGGACATCTCCATCTGGATGTCCGCCCGCCACCTAAAGCTCAACATGTCGAAGACTGAGCTCCTTGTCTTCCCTCCCAAACCTTGTCCTCTCCCTGACTTTCCCATCTCTGTTGACGGCACTACCACCCTTCCCGTCTCACAAGCCCGCAACCTTGGTGTCATCCTCGACTCCGCTCTCTCATTCACCCCTCACATCCAAGCCGTCACCAAAACCTGCCGGTCTCAGCTCCGCAACATTGCCAAGATCCGCCCTTTCCTCTCCATCCAAACCGGTACCCTGCTAATTCAAGCTCTCATCCTATCCCGTCTGGACTACTGCACTAGCCTTCTCTCTGATCTCCCATCCTCGTGTCTCTCTCCACTTCAATCCATACTTCATGCTGCTGCCCGGATTATGTTTGTCCAGAAACGCTCTGGACATATTACTCCCCTCCTCAAAAACCTCCAATGGCTACCGATCAATCTGCGCATCAAGCAGAAACTCCTCACCCTGGGCATCAAGGCTCTCCATCACCTCGCCCCCTCCTACCTCACCTCCCTTCTCTCCTTCTACTGCCCAGCCCGCACCCTCCGCTCCTCCACCACTAATCTCCTCACTGTACCTCGCTCTCGCCTGTCCCGCCATCGACCCCCGGCCCACGTCATCCCCCGGGCCTGGAATGCCCTCCCTCTGCCCATCCGCCAAGCTAGCTCTCTTCCTCCCTTCAAGACCCTGCTGAGAGCTCACCTCCTCCAGGAGGCCTTCCCAGACTGAGCCCCTTCTTTCCTCTCCCCCTCGTCCCCCTCTCCATCCTCCCGTCTTACCTCCTTCCCTTCCCCACAGCACCTGTATATATGTATATATGGTTGTACATATTTATTACTCTATTTATCTATTTATTTATTTATTTTACTTGTACATTTCTATCCTACTTATTTTATTTTGTTGGTATGTTTGGTTCTGTTCTCTGTCTCCCCCTTTTAGACTGTGAGCCCACTGTTGGGTAGGGACTGTCTCTATGTGATGCCAATTTGTACTTCCCAAGCGCTTAGTACAGTGCTCTGCACATAGTAAGCGCTCAATAAATACGATTGATTGATTGATTGATTGATAAAGCTTTTCTGCCCTATGACTGCACTTCACTCCTGTCCATCGTTCGTCTCGATTTCTCAGCTCTCAAAGCAACTTTCTAGTTGTTGTTACTCACAATCGACTCTCCCGTTTCCATTCTAGCCTGGAACTCCCTCTTCTATCCACTCAAAATCAGAGAGAGCGCAGGTCTTCCCGAATTCTGAGTACTGCTAAAATCACGCCCTCCTCCAACGAGCTTTTCCATTCATTCCCAGCCCTCTAAATCCTTAAATCAAGCACGATTCAACTCATTTCCATCTTCAGTTAGTGGAAAAAGCATGGGTCCAGAAGTTCTCTTCTTGACTATGAGCTCCTTGTTGGTAGCATACACATCTACCAGCTCTGTTTTATTGTACTCTCCCAAGCTTAGCTTAGTGGTAGTCAGAGGATTTGGGTTCTACTCCTGCCTCTCTCCTTTTGCTGCTGCGGGACCTTGGTCAAGTTTTTTCACTTCTCTCGGCCTCTGTTTCCTTATCAGTAAAATGGCATGCAATAATTGCATATTCATCTTTCATTCTTTCTTTCCTTCTAGAAGAGGCAGGGAATGTGTCTGTTATGGTGCTCCAAAGTGGATAAAGCACAGGCTTGAGAGTCAGAAGAGGTCAGAAGGACCTGGGTTCTAATTCCGGCTCTGCCTCATTTCTGCTGTGTGACCATGGTCATTTAACGTCTCTGACCCTCAGTTACCTCATCTGTAAAATGGGGGTTAAGACTGTGAGCCACATGTGGAACAAGGACTGTACTTAACTTGTATCCACCCCAGCGCTGAGGAAAGTACCTGGGACATAGTAAGAGCTTAACAAGTACTACTACTATTATCATTACTCTCCAAGTGCTTAGTGCGTACAATAAGCTCTCAATAAATATGATTCAAGATTACTTGATTGATAGTAAATTGTACTGTGTCAACGTAGCCCAGCCAGCTGGAAAGCCCATGAAGGCTGGGATTCCAACCTTTCCCGCTATTTGTTTTCTCCCAACATTTGGGAAAAACTCTTACAGGGAGGGAGGAATTGTTAATAGTGCCAGTGGCGGTCCAACGCTGGTCACACTCTCTCAGCCCTGCATGTCATTTACCATCTGCAAGGGATTCTGGGACCCAGGAAAGCCCAAAGTGACTGTCCATAGTGCTGACACAGTGCTGGAGCACGTTAGCCTGGCAGGTAGTTGGCATGGTAGCAGCATGGCAAAGTGGAAAGAGCACGGCGTTGGGAGCTAGAGGTCATGGGCTCTAATCACGGCTCTGCCACCTGTTATCTGTGTGACTTTGGGAAAGTCACTTAACCTCTCTGGCCTCAGTTACCTTATCTGTAAAATGGGGATTAAGAATGTGTGCCCCACGTGGGACAACCTGATCACCTCGTATCCCCCCCAGCGCTTAGAACAATGCTTTGCATATAACAAGCGCTGAACAAATGTCATCATTACTATGGTAGCGAGGTTTGAGGAGGAAGGAGAAAAGGTGTGTGATTGGTGGGGGTTACTGAACTGGGAAGCACCTCCCCTCCTGCTAGCACCATTGCCCAGCTGGGAGCCGCAGCCTTGGTCCGAACCCCAATTTAGGCCCCATCACTTCCATCATCATCTTCGGTCCCCTCACCCCTCCATCCCACTCACCCCGGTCACCATCATCATGGCAGCGTGGGGCTTGGGGTCGCTAAACTCTGCAGAGCTTCGCTGGTCTCCCCTTTCACCTCAAACTCCTGATTTCGGTCAGCCAGAAAGGAACACAAAGGAGCCCTCGGTCCCTCTCCACTCCGCCTCAGACCCTGAGAAGCTCTCCAGTTGGGCTCCGATCTCTGTAGATAAAGCAGGAGGTGCTCCGAGGGCGTCCCTGAGGAATGGCTCGCGGCCCTGCCGAGCGACCTCAGGGCCTGGACAAGCCCAGTCCCCTCTGGTCACGTGGTTTCTGAGGCTGCAGGGAGAAAAGGGCTGCCCTTGAAGCATCAGCGATGGTGCCAGCCCTTGGGGTTCCCGTGGAAACAGCGGCAGCAGCATCCCAGCGTTCCAACGGTTCCCGTTTTCAGCGACAGTCTTTAGCCATTGTGAATGGTTTCACCTTTGTCTAATTCACAACCTGAAACACTCAATCTGGCAGTCAATCCGTTGAAGGTCTGTTCATACTGACTATATAAACTGTACTGAATCAAGCGTTCATCCACTTTCTCATCTTTCCCTTCTCTCCTTCCTCTTCTACATAATATATTCTGTGTCTATCTCCCGCATTAGATCATAATCTCCTAGAGAGGAGGAACAATACAATTTTATCTCTTTTCACCTCTCCTGAGAGTTTACTACAGTGCTTTGCACCCAGCATGTGGTCAATAAATACCACTGATAATAGTAACAATTTTGGTCTTTGTTAAGCGCTTACTATGTGCAAAGCACTCTTCTAAGTGCTGGAGTAGATACAAGGTAATCAGGTTGGACACAGTCCCTGTCCCACATGGGGCTCACAGTCTCAATCTCCATTTCACAGTTGAGGTAACTGAGGCACAGAAAAGTGAAGTGACTTGCCCAAGGTCACGGGGCAGACAAATAGCGGAGCTGGGATTAGAACCCGCGACCTCTGTCTCCCAAGCCCGTGCTCTGGATGGATGGATGGATGGACAGATGAATGGTTGGAAGGATTAATGGATGGAAGAAAGAAAAGACGGACTGACGAGAGAGGATGGAGTTGACAAGAAAGATGGAGCTGCAGTCACCTTTTCTTCCCTTCTCCCATACCACCTCCCATTTTCCGATTTTCATTCCCACCCCCAGAGCCTTGCTAAAAATCATATCATTATATTTTCATAATCGTTACTAATAATATCATCATCATCATTATTATTATTACTATTAATAATAATAATAGTATTTTTTAAGCGCTTACTATGTGCCAAGCACTCTTCTAAGGTCTGGGGGAGATACAAGGTAATCAAGTTGTCCCACGAGGGGCTCACATTCTTATTCCCCATTTTGCAGATGAGATAACCGATGCACAGAGAAGTTAAGTGACTTGCCCAAAGTCACACAGCTGACAAGTGCCAGCTGTGTTCATTGTATTAAATGAGAGGTTGTGTGCCTAAACTGTTCCACGTGCTGGTGTAGAAACAAAAAATCAGTTCAAACACAATTTCTGTCCCACAAGGACTCAGAGTGTAAGAGCAAGAGAGATTCTAGGGATGTTAAGTTACTGCCCCTAGGTCACACAGAAAGCCAGTGTCAGAGTTGGCATCAGAACTTGAGACTCAATCAGTCAATCAGTCAAACATATTTATTGAGCACTTACTCTGGGCCCAACACTGTACTAAGCACTTGGAAAAGTTCAGTATAACAGAGTTGGTAAACACGTTCCCTGCCCATAGTGAGCTTATAGCCTAGACCAATTCCCATTCTTTGGGGTCTTAATAAAATTTTGAAAAATAATTATGGTATTTGTTAAGCACTTGCTATGTGGCAAGCACTATTCTAAGCACAGTGGGGTAGATACAAGGTAATCGGGTTGTCCCATGTGGAGTTCACAGTCTTAATCCCCATTTTACAGGTGAAGTAACTGAGGCACGGGGAAGTTACATGGCTTGCCCAATGTCACACAGAAGACATGTGGCTGAGCAGGGATTAGAACCTCCCCAAATCAGGATTTACTATACTAAGGACTTGGGAGAGTACAGTTTAACAGAGTTGTTAAACACATTCCCTGCCCACTGTGAGTTTACAGTCTACAAGGACTCCCCTTCCTGTAGGCCATGATGCCTCCCCAAAACTGGATTGTCAATCATACTTCAGTCTTAGCCGCCTCCCTCCCAGCCTTTGACAATTCATCAACGTCCAGCGTTGTTTGTGAATCCTGTAGGGCACCTAAGTATATGGATAGGTCCAAGGGCAATTCCTCGGTAAAGTGGTGGTATAAAATTATTTGCACAAGGAAGGAGACATTTTGTCCCAGAGCAGGGGCTGGTTGAATGACCCTTTTAGGATCATGCCCATGACGGCCTTCATGTCCCGGTTCCTCAGGCTGTAGTTGGGGGGTTCAGGGCCGAGGGCACCACCGTGTAGAAAATGGACACCAGCAGGCCCACGATCATGGAGGAGTTTTAGGGCGGCTTTATATAAACAAGTAAACCCGTAGAGAGGAAAGCAGTGACGACGATGAGGTGAGGCAGGCAGGTGGAGAAGGCTTTGTCCCGGCCCTAGGCGGCCATCATCCTCAGCACGGTCCCGAAGATGCGCACGTATGAGACGGTGATGGAAATGAAGCAGACGACGCCTAAGGCTGCCCCAGAAATCGCAGTCGTGTAGATGGCGATGTGCTTCTCGGAGGATGTGATCTTCAGCAGCGCAGGAATGTCACAGAAGAAGTGGGGGAAGGTGTTGCACCCGTAGAAGGACAGGGAGAACGTCCCATCTGAACACATTGCTGCAAACAGGCCCGTGCTGAGCCAGAAAGCGGCAGCCATCTTCCCAAAGGACCCTCGATCCCTGACGACCTCGTAGCTCAGGGGGAGGCAGATAGCAGCGTAGCGGTCGTAGGTCTTCACCGTGAGGATGGACATCTCTGAGCTGCCAACCCAGACCACGGAGAAGACCTGGACGGCACAGTCCGCTAGGGAGATGGATCTCTTGTTGGTCGGGGAGTTCTTGATTGATTTGGGGACGGTGACGGAGATGTAGCAGGTGCCTGATTTAGAAAGACATGGGGATGTGGAGGCGCCGGTCGAGGGCGGTAATGGTGACGGTGAGGAGATTCCCCGTCAGGACTGCCAGGTAGACCAGGAGGAACAGCGCCTCCTGGACCAGCTGCAGCTCCCAGGCCACGGAGAAACCCAGCAGAAGACGTTACCTCACCATGGAGATGTTGGTCATTGTTAGATGATGATGACAACCTGCAGAGGACAAAGATCTTGAAGAGGTGAAGAAATCAACCGGAATTTTGCTAGTGAGTCTATGGAAGGAGAAGCTTATGGTATATTGGAAGAGTGTTATCAATTACGAAATGACCTAGAAACTTGGTAAAAAAACTTCCACGTAACTAGGAGGGAATTCCAAAGGAGGATTGACACCATAATTCTCCAAGTGAGGACACCAAGATAACAAGGATGTAAGACACGAAAGCAGTCATGGTAATAATAGCAGTAATAGCAGTAAAAGAAGTTGTAGTATCAGTCTATCAAGCAATTGAGAAATCGTATTTTTGATCATTTACTGTGTGCAGAGCTCTGTACTAAATACTTGGGAGAATACAATGTAACAGAGTTGGTAGATATGTTCCCTCCCCACAACAACCTTACAGTCTAAAGGGGTATAAAGATGTTAATATAAAATAAATTACGGATATGTACAGAGACTGTAAGCGCATTGTGGGTAGGAAGTGTGTGTTACATTGTTTTATTGTACTCTCCCAAGCACTTAGGATAGTTCTCTGCACACAGAGCTCTGCTCTGAGCTCAATAAATATTCATTAATTCAATCGTACTTATTGAGCTCTTACTATGTGCAGAGCACTGTACTAAGCTGATTGACTGGCAATAGTAATAACAGTGTTTATTGAGCCCCCCGTGGACACAAAAAGCAAGGATATACCAACCCTACAAGGCACCCTGAAGCACACAAATTCATTCTCAACCACAAAATTACAGCTAAACATACATGTATCCAAGCACATAATGCCCTCATGTATTCTCACTCACTCACAGACCGGGCTTCTTCCACACACGGACAGTCACACAGAGTCAATCGCATTTATTAAGCGCTTACTTTTTGCAGAGCTCTGTGCTAATCACTTGGGAGAGTAAAATACAAACAAGTAGGTAGACTCATACACCCATAAACGTATCTAATCTCTCATTTAGCTCTTCCGTGACCCCCAAACCTGTTCCCTAGGGTGAAAGGAGAACATTCCCCACTGTTACCTACCAAGATATATCCCTTCTCTAAAGTCTGGGATTTGCTCCATGATTCTCCTACCTTGCCCTAAGATCGTACACGAAGTCTGGTTAAACAGGGAAGGGTCTGGCGTGGGACCATAATTACATACGTCAACTCGGTCTTGGCAGATTGCTGGGAGAAATGATTAATCTATGGTATTTACTGAGCGCTTATTGTGTTTGAAGCACTGGACTAAAGTGTTAAGAAGAGGACAATCCAACAGAGTTGGTAGACACGTTCCCTGCCCAAAACAAGCTGACAGTCTAGGAGGATGGAAGGAAGATGGGGCGTTGACAAAGGGGTGATGAAGAGATGATGGAGATGATGGAGAGCCGATGGAGGGCTGATGAAGGGCTGTCAGCGAGATGATGGAGGAGCTGTCCTAGAGCAAACAGCAGATAAGTGCTGGTCCAGGTACAAAGACCGTGCGACTAAGAACCTGAGCAGAGGAAGTGATTCCAGTACTAGTGGCTTGTGCTGTGGTACCTGCCACTGTCTCGTCCATGCTAAAGCCTGGTTTCTGCTCCTGCAAACCCGCCTGCAATGCAGCCCTGATCCGAACTTCAACCTGGGGGCCGAGTGCGAGATTCTCCATAGACTCACTATGGGCTGCTGGCCTCTCCCTGCCCCTCCATCCCCACCCCAGGGCACACACATCAGGGCAGCGTGGAGTTGGGTGTCGCCGACCTCTGCCATGCTGGGCTGGTCCCCTGTCTCCCCTCGTATTCCTGGGTTCGGTCAGCCAAGGAGGGAAAACGAGTAGCCCTCATTCCCTTTCCACTCTCCCGCGGACACTGAGATGCTTCTCCAGACAGACCCCACCCCCAAAGATAAAGCTCGTGCATTTCTGAGGGTAATTACTGGAGGACCGGATCGAGACCCTACCCAGGGACCTCGGAGCGACAATAGACCCCTCTGGTCACGTGGTTCTTGGTCCTTGAAACTGGTCTACAGGATGAAATATGGTCTCAGACGTTTTTCTGCCATCTGCCTCCATGTTTTCAGTTTCTCAGTTTCTGCTTTCCATTCAGTAGCTGTTTGGGTAATCTGCTGTTGCTCATCCTCCTTTCATCACTCACTCACTCAATCAATCAATCAATCTATAGTATTCATTGCATGTTTACTGTGTGCGGAACTCTGATCACCATCCCACATAGTAGTGCTTAGGTGAGTATAACTTTGATGCTGGGAGACTGACTACCATTCAGAACTGGAATTCGTTAAGCACTTACTATGTGTCAAGCGCGGTTCTAAGTACAGGGGTAGGTACAAAACAATCAGGTTCCACACGGGGCTCACAGTCTAAGTCGTGGGAGGGACAGGCATTAGATTCCCATTTTACAGATGAGGAAACTGAGGGATGGAGAAATGAAATGACTTGCCCAACATCACATAGCATGGAATTAGCAGAGCTAGGATTACAACTCAGGTTCTCTGACATTTGGTCCCGTGTTCCTTCCACTAGGCCATGCTGCTTCGCTGATCTTTTCTTGTAGTTTGAGAGCTAGTGGTGCTGGTGGAACTCTGCTTCAGTAGGTGTGGTGCCTAGATGGCTTAGTGGATAGACCATGGGCCCAGAAGTCAGAGGACCTGGGCAGTAATCCTAACTCTGCCAATTCCGTGCTATGTGACCTTGAGCAAATCACTTCATTCCTCCATCCCTCAGTTGCCTCGTCTGTAAAATGGGGACTAAGACCACGAACCCCAGGAGGGACGGGGACTATGTCCAAACATATTAACTTGTATCTACCCAAGTGCTTAGTACAGTGCCTGTCACATAGTAAGTGTTTACCAAATACCAGTTTGAAAATAACATCACAAAAAGGCATTGATTTATCACTCTGAGCGCCAGTGAAAAAACAAAAAAGAAAACAAAACAATCACTCAGAGGAAAATTTCTTTTGTTTGAGCCATCCTGTGCACATACAGGCACACACACACACACACACACACACACACACACATTTAGACATGAAACACTGTAAAGAAATGCAAAAATAGGAGCAAGGTACATTCTGCAACGTGCTAACTGGGCAGTGTAAAGTTTAGAAGTTTCAGGTCGGGTTCCAAGGAAGGGATATGAGTCAATTCAGGAGCTAATCCCCCACCGATGACATTATTTCTCGGGGAAAATCAGTTCCGACTGAAATGGTACGACTTAAAATATCACCATCCATTAAGACTTGTACCCTCTTTCGAAGGGTGGCCTTCAGCTCAGGAGGCAGAAGACGAATCTTGCCTGACACAGTCTGTCTGTGGAAACGAGGAGCTTGTTCTAAATAAGTGTTATACATGGTTTTCCATTCTGCTATGGTGGTCTGTTGGTGAACACACACAACGATCTGGTCTCTGAAAGATGCTGGGGTCGGTTACTGTGGCCATATAAACTCCAGCAGGCAAAGAATGGTGACTTCACATCACCAAGATGGAAGCCATTCCCTGCCTAGCCCTCTCTCCTGGGTGGCCTTCATGTCCCTGTTCCTCAGGCTGCAGATGAGGGGGTTCAGGGCGGGGGGCACCATGGTGTATAACATGGACATCAGCAAGTCCAGGACTGAGGGGGAATCTGAGGGTGGCTTCAAGAAAGCACAGAAACAAATTGTGACAAAGAGAGTGACGACGGCGGCCGGCATCCTCAGCACATCCCGAAAGATGTGTGCATATGAGACGACGATGAGAATGAAGCAGACGACACCTAACACTAACTCGGGGGTACTGCTCACGTCAATAGCGACCTGGTCGTCGGATCAGGTATCTTCACCGGGGAGGTGATATCGCAGAAAAACTGCTGGACGACTTTGGACCCACAGAAGGACAGGGAGAAGGTCAAAGCTGAAAACAAGACTCCAAGCAGGCCCCCACTGAGCCACGAGGCGGCCGCCATCTTCCCACAGGTCACTCCGTTCATGAAGACCTTGTAACACAGGGGGAGGCAGATGGCGGCATAACGGCCATAGGACATCACCGTGAGGAGAAATTATTCTGCACCTACCAAAAGGAATCACCAGACGGACCTGTGCTGCACAACGTAGGAAAGATATTTCTCTACGGTTAGTCAGGGAGTTGTGGATGGATTTGGGGACGGTGTTGGAGATGTAGCAGAGGTTGAGGACAGACAGGTTCCTGAGAAAGAAGTACATGGGGGTGTGGAGTCGCCGGTCGAGGGCGGTGACGGCGACGATGAGGAGATTCCCCATCAGGGCAACCAGATAGACTAGGAGGAAAAGCACGGCGTGGACCAGCTGCAGTTCCCGGACCTCTGAGAATCCCAGCAGGAAAAATCCCCTCACCGTGCGGTTGACCATTTTCCAAAGATTGCTGTGACCATCTACAAAAACAATGAGGAGGAAGATATTTTAGAGCCTCAACAGAAAATGACAGTCAAATCAATCCATCAACTGTATTTATTGAGCATTTACGTTGTCCAGAGCACTATACAAAGCGATTGGGAGAGTGTAATATAGCAGAATTGGCAGACATATTTGCTATCAACGAGGAGCATATAGGCTAGATGGGGAGAAATACATTGAAATGCATTTCAAATATGTACATACGTGTTGTGGGGATGTGAGTGGGGAGAATAAAGGGTGTAAATCCAAGTGGGCAAGGCAGAAGGGAGAGTAAGTAGCGAAAATGAGGGCTCAGTTGGGAAAAGCCTCTTGGAGGCGATGTGATTTTATTAAGTCTCTGAAAGTGGGAAGAGTGATGGTCTGTCAGAGTAGATAGCGAGGCCTAGTTGAAATAGCAAGGGCTTGAGAGTCAGAAGGACCTGGGTTCCAGTCCTGGCTCTGCCACATGCCTGTTGTGTAACCTTGTGCAAATCACTTTTATTCTCTGGACCTCAGTTCTCTCATCTGTAAATTGGGGTTAAAGCCCATGAGCCCCATGTTCAGCAGGGACTGTGTCCAACTTGATAACCTTGAATCTTCACCAGCGCTTAGAACAGTGCTATCAAATGCAATCATTATTATTATCATTATTGTTTTTATTATTGTTATAATAATAATTATTATTATTATATGAAGAGGGAGGGAGTTCCAGGCCAGTGAAAGGGCATGGGCTAAGGGTCAGTAGTGGGATATTTTGACCAAAATGCAGTGAGTAGTTTGGTTTTAAATGAGCCAAATGTGTCGACGTGAGCAGCTGCCCCTCTTAATCTTCAATCTTTAGTCAGAAGGAAACCAAAATCAATCGATAAGATATCTTGACCACTTACTATGTTGCTGAGCGCAACCAAATAAATTATCCCTCAGCAGATGTAGCCTCCTATTTCATGGAAAATCTGGTGTAGGAGAGCCTTTTATTTCCCATCTGAGTTTAACCCTCATTAAGTTGTCAGTGACTGCCCTCTCAAAGGACCGTGTCTATTGCAGCCACCATTTTTCTCTTCCACAGAACTGAGAATGGTGCTCTTCAGATAGTAGGTGCTTAGTAGAATCCACTGAATGGGAGACATTACCAGCTATGAAGATGTTCCCCCACTCCATAAACCTCCAGTAGTTGTCCATCCACCTCTGCGTCAAACAGAAACTCCTCACCATCATCTTTACAGCTCTCAACCACCTCGCCCCCTCCTATCTCACCTCACTACTCTCCTACTACAAGCCAGCCCGCACACTTCCCTCCACTAATGCCAACCTATTCACCCTACTTCCATCTCTTCTCTTTCGCCAACGACCTCTTTTCCACGTTCTGTCTCTTGCCTGGAATATCCTCCCTTTCCATAGACGACAGACATTTACTCTCCCCACCTTCAAAGTCTTATTAAAATCACATCTCCAAGAGGCCTTCCTACACTAAGTCCCGATTTCCTCCACTCCCACTCCCTTTCGTGTCGACCTTCACTTTATTTGCCCCTTTTATTCACCGCTCTCTCGATCCCACAGAACGTATGTATAGATCAATAATCTATGTATTTCTATTAATGTTTGCCTCCCCTTCTAGACTGTAAGCTCCTTACCGGCAGGAAATATGCCTGCCAATCTTATATTTTACTCTCCCAAGCACTTAGTACGGTGCTCTCCACCCAGTAAGTGCTCAATAATAATAATAACGATGGCATTTATTAAGCGCTTACTATGTGCAAAGCACTGTTCTAAACGCTGGGTAGATTACAAGGTGATCGGGTTGCCCCACGGGGGGCTCACAGTCTTAATCCCCGTTTTACAGATGAGGTAGCTGAGGCACAGAGAAGTTAAGTGACTTGCCCAAAGTCACACAGCTGACAATTGGCAGAGCTGGGATTTGAACCCCTGACCTCTGACTCCAAAGCCCGTGGTCTTTCCACTGAGCCACGCTGCTTCAGGAATGAATATGATCGACTGGCCACCCAGAATGTTTATCACCGATCAATCCCCGTCCACCCCCTCCAACAACCCAGTAGATCCAGTGGATGACGAGCCATGGAGATGCCCGGGGGAGAGATCGGTTTTTCAAACGAAGACGCCAGGAGATTCTAGTTCTCTGTCACCACTGGCTCCCCTGTAAGAAACGCAACCCATCCGTGTTCTCCCCGGCCTAGACTCACTGGTCAGACTGGAGGGAGAGGGCTCTAGTCGCTGTTGTCCTTCAATCGAGCCCCATCCTCTCAGCTCCCGGACGTCGGTCACAGGAGAATCTCTGGGAGGTGTGCGGGGTCCTGGCTCTTCTTGCTATCTGCTTGGAGTGTGTCGGCTCTCGGTGAAGCCGGGCCTTTCTGGCAAAGCTCCCTGCTGCTCCCGCGGGACTACCTCCGGGGGACGGGTCACACCTTGGGCGGAGGGGCCTCATTATGTCCTGTTGGTGCCTGGCTCCCCGGGGTTCCGGCAGTGCTGGGGACCGTGGGGACTTTGGGTGGGGTAGTGGTCCTGCCCCACGTGACTACTCCACTAGGGGCATGTGACCCGTCACACTGGTGTGCGTTGCACAGGGAGAACCTACAAAGTAACTGCGTAGGTGACAATGAGTTGTCTATCTTGGTTACTTGTCAGTGACACACCGTCTTCATCCGCTTCACAGCTGTGGGGCGGCCATTTTAAAATGGTTTGGTTGTACTAGTCCTCCCTCCTCCAGACTTCACTTTAACCCTCCCACTCCTGATCCCGCTTGCTACCCTCCCTGCCCTCTCTAAAATTACGCTCCTTCTGTCAACTGACACCCCCTTACTATTATTATTATTATTATTACTATTATTATTACTATTATTATCATTATTATCGTTATTATTCCTGTTCTTGTTAATCGCTTACTGTATGCCAAGCACTGTTCTAAGCGCTGGGATAGATATAAGTGAAATCCACGTCACCGTGGAGACGTTGGGCATGTCATGCAAGATGTCCTTGAGCATCATGTGATAGGACCTGATTTCAGACAGAGATGAAAAACGTTCAGGGAGAAACATACATGGCAAGATACTGCCCTTTTCTGGGGATGAACCTCAATCAATCCATTAAGCAACCAATGGTATTTATTGAGCTCTTACTGTGCCCAGAGAAACAAGGATTATGGCAAAATTGAATGTATCAACAAGCTCTTACTCTCAGGATTTTTAATGGTATTTGTTAAGTGCTTACTATGTGCCGAGCACTGTACTAAGCACTGAGGGTGATACAAGCAAATCGGGTTGGAAAGAATCCCGTCTGACACGGGGTTCACAGTCTTAATCCCCATTTTACAGATGAGGTAACTGAAGCACAAAGAAGTGAAGTGACTTGCCAGTGTCACACACCAGATAAGTGGCAGAACCTGGATTAATAACAATAATAATAATAATAATAATAATAATGGTATTTGTTAAGCGCTTAATATGCGCCAAGCACGGCTCTAAGCGATGGGGGTAGATACAAGGTAATCAGGTTGTCCCATGTAGGGCTCACAGTCTTCATCCCCATCTTACAGTTGAGGTAACTGAGGCACAGAGAAGTTAAGTGACATGCCCAGAGTCACACAGCTGACAAGTGGCAGAGGTGGGATTAGAACACAGGTCCCCTTGCCTCCCGGGCCCATGCTCTTTCAACTAAGTGACACTGCTTTTAATTTAGAGAAATTGTGACTCTGACTCTGGTCATCCCAGTTCCCTTTTGAAATGTCTCTCACCTTTCCCCTGATACATTCTGGAGTCACCGGGCCTGTCCTGGGCTGGAGAGTATCTACCTCTGCTGAGAGAGAGGCTTACTCCATCTCGTCGGTCCTGGACTCTTGTGGCGGTGAAAGGAAGGTCTGGGCGAGGGATGAGAGCTGTCAGTATCCTCGTTACCCCTCTCGGCTCTCTGGTTGGCTGCACTGTCCTCTCAGGCGACGGCCCGGCTATTTCCTGGCGGATTCCCTTTAGGTGGATGGGCCCGACGCTTCGTTGAGACAGCTGACTGTCGGGGAATCTCGGAAGGCTGGGATCGTGGGCTCCCTGTGGATCTGGCCCGCACAACCTAAATGACTGTTCAGTCCCACGTGGTTCCCACTCTGAGACTCCTTCCTATGACAACATCAACAGACTAATCATCGATCCCTTTCTGTGATTACTACTAGCGTTCTGGTTAAGCTGTGAGGTTTGAAGCTTCATCCCATGCCATCCCATACTAAGTGCTGGAGTGGACACAAGTAAATTGGGTGAGACAAGTCCCTGTCCCACATGGGCTCACAGTCTCAACCCCCATTTTCCAGATGAGGGAACTGAGGGCCAGAGAAGTGAAGAGATTTGCCCAAGGTCACACAGCAGAAAGGTAGCAGAGCCGAGATTTGACACCATGTCATTCTGACTCCCAGGTCCATGCTCTGTCGACTAGACCACGCTGCTTCTCTGAATTGTATCTTGTTCATAACCTCAAACAATCGGTTCATCACTTAGGTGCATTTTCTGACGTCTTCTGATTGCAGGTCTAAAGAGAAAGAGAAAACACTCTAAATGAATCCTAAGACCCTCCCCCGGACTGGCTTGGGGGAATCAACCCAAAGAAGCAGCATGAAAAGCAGCATGGCTTAGTGGAAAGAGCAGAGGCTTGGGAGTCAGAGGACGTGGATTCTACTCCCAGCTCCGCCTCTTGTCTGCTGCGTGACCTTGGGCAAATCACTTAACTTCTTTGGGCCTCAGTTACCTCATCTGGAAAATGGGAATTGAGACTGTATACCCCAGGTTGGAAAATCTGATTAAGTTGCATCTTCCCCAACGCTTAGAACAGTGTTTGTCACATAGTAAGTGCTTAATAAATGCAATTATTATTATTATTGTCATTATCATCCGTTTGGCAGGGGCTGAGGGGTACTGAGAACCGGGTGATGGGAACTAATCACTGATACTAAGTGGGTGGACACGGCGGGAAAATCCCTGGTTTCAGAAGGATTAGGTTATAGCCTAGGGTTCATCCTCTTCGATCTCAGAACTAAGACACTGTACCAAACTGGGGTGAGGAGCTCAGTGCATTCTCTCCTCTGAATGTCCCTGTCCCCTTTCAAAATATCTTAGTGATTGAAAATGGAGAAATAATCTGCCAGCCCAAATTTCCTACTCCTCACTTCCAATGCATCAGAGCACAGCTTTTCCCATATTCAAAGTCCCTCCGTCATCCAACCACTTCCAGGATGACTCACACGATTCTTTTTTCTTCTCCCTAAGTCATCGTCTCCCAACTATCAATCCTCATCATAGACCACTTTTCCATTTTTACACTCACACCCACCACTATAGTTTTGTACATAGTGGCTTTCATAAAATGTACTCTTTAAGCACATAGTCATCTTTTTACCATTCTTTCCATTTTTTTTCTTCATCCTCTCATGAATTAATTCTGTGTCTACCTCCCCTGAGAGATTTTAAGCTCTTGGAAAGCAGGGGTGGTGTTTCATTTATTTTGATCTCACTGAAGGGTTCACTACAGTACGTTACAACCAGGATGCGTTCAACAAATACAGTTGATTGATGGATGGATGGATGGATGGATTGATAGATAGATGCATGGATGGGTTGTTGGATGGTTGGATGGATGGATGGAAGGGTTGAGTGGGTAGATGGATCAATAGACGGATGGCTAGTTGGATGGGTGGAATGTCTACTGTGTGACGTTAGGTAAGGCACTTTACTTCCCTGTGCCTCAGTTATCACATCTGTAAAATCGGAATTGAGACTATGAGCACCACGTGGGATAGGGACTGTGTAAAACCTGATTAGCTTGTAACAGCCCCAGCACTTAGTACAATGTCGGGCACATAGTAAGCACTTAACAAATACCACTATTATAATTATTATGGAAGGATGGTTGGGTGGATGGCTGGCTGGCTGGCTGGATGGATGGACAGAGAGATGGGTGAGCAGACAGATGGGCTGATGGATGGATGAACAAATGAATTCGAGACAAGGATTTGCTCTGTCAAATTCATTCATTCATTCATTCAATCGTACTTATTGAGTGCTTACTGTGTGCAGAGCACTGTACTATGCGCTTGTAAAGTACAATTCAGCAACAAAGACAATCCCTGCCAACAACGGGCTCACAGTCTAGAAGGGGGAGACAATCATCGAAACAAGTAAACAGGCAGTCAAATGTGGGGGACACTTTCATTCATTCATTCATTCATTTAATTGTATTTATTGAGCGCTTACTGTGCGCAGAGCACTGTACTAAGCGCTTGGGAAGTACAAGTTCGCAACATATAGAAACGGTTCGTACCCAACAAAGGGATCACCCTTCTCCCTTGTCATCCTCTGATTTTCTTATTTTCATAGCCACCAAGAGTGATCTTAAAATTCATAGAATTACTGTTATTATCGGTAGTAGTATCAACATTATCATTATTGAATTTATTAAGAATTTACTTGCAAATACTGCCAGGTGCTGGAGTAGAACCAAACTAATCAGATCGGACACGTTTCCTGACCCACAGGGGCTTAGATTCTGAAGGAAAGAGCACATATTGAATCCCGATTTTGCAGAGAGACCCAAAGAGGTTACGTGTCTGGACCAGGGTCATACAGCAGGCCTGTGGCAGAACCGGGCAGACATTTCAAATCTCATGACTCCCAGCCACATGCTCATTCCCCTAAGACAAGTTGCCGCCCAAACAATTACTTGTCAGTCACTTATGCATTCATTCAGTCATATTTATTTAATGCTTACCGCGTGCAGAGCACTGTACTAAGCTCTTGGATAGCACCATTTTGAATGAAGAGAGACAATCCCTGCCCACACCGTCTAATTAGCCTCTGCCCCAGACATTAACAAATCCTCAGACGCTGGACTTTTTCTTGGGACTGCTCTTTATATGGCTACCCCTACGGTCAGAACCCTGATGAGGAATGCGACGGTTCAGCAAAAGGAAACGGACATTTTGTCCCTTAGAGGATGGAGGAGGTATCTCCCCTTTAGGACTCTCCCCAGGGCGGCCTTCATGTCCGGTTCCTCAGGCTGTAGATGAGAAGTTTCAGGGCGGGGGGCACCACGGTGTAGAACGTGGACATCAGCAGGTCCAGGGTTGAGGAAGAGTCAGACACGGGCTTGAGGTAGGAGACGACGACCGTAGAGACGAAGATGGTGAAGACCTTGATGTGGGGCAGGCAGATGGAGAAGGCTTTGGTCCGGCCCTAGGTGGACGGCATCCTCAGCACGGCCTGCAAGATGTGCACGTAGGAGATGATGATGAAGACGAAGCAGATGAAACATAGAGATACCCCACAGTTGATGCTCACATCGATGGCGACGTGGTCTTCGGAGCAGGAGATCTTCAACAGGGAGGGGACGTCACAGAAGACCTGCTGGACGATGTTGGACCCACAGAAACTCAGGGCGAAAGTCGAAGCTGAATACAAGACTCCGAAAAGCGCTCCGCAGTGGGCGGCAGATAGCGGCGTAGCTGTCGTAGGACATCGCTGTGAGGATTAAAAACTCTGAAGCAACAAACAGGACCACAAGGAAGACCTGAGCAGCACGGCCCAAGAAGGAGATGGAGTTGCAGTTTCTCAGAGTTGTGGACAGAGTTTCGGACGGTGACGGTGATGAGGCAGAGGTCGAGAACAGACAGGTTCCTAAGAAAGAAGTACATGGGAGTGTGGAGGCGCCGGTCAAGGATAGTGACGGCGATGATGAGATTCTCCGTCAGGGCTGCCAGGTAGACCAGGAGGAACAGCGCAGCGTAGAGCAGCTGCAGCTCCTGGACCTCCGAGAAACCCAGCAGGAGGAATCCTGTCACCGTGGAGAGGTTGGGCATTTTTGGGAGGCAGCATTGACTTTCTGCAATGGATGAGAGAGGAATCAAAGTTAGAGTCAATAGATGGGATGAGTGAAGGAACTGACAGAACACTTACTGGTGATTCTCTATGGAGAGGAGACAGTTATTGAATTCCGAATAAACTTTGAATTCACCGTGGAGACATTGAACATTTCTGAGGAATGATGTCGACTCCCTACACAGAAAGAGGGAAGACTTCAATTTAGAGACGTTGATGCTGGGGGTGAATGAATAAGACTAAGTCAATCAAGCCTATTTATTGAGCACCTACAGAGTACATGATATTAGTACAAATGATCACTGCCCCCAAGAAGCTTCCATTCTATTGGAAGCAACGAGGTTCGAACCGTGTAGAAGCAGAGGGCACTACTGGGATGAACACAGGCCTGGGAGTCAGAGGACCTGGATTCTAATCCCAGCTCTTCCAATTCTCTGCTGCATAGCCATGGGAAAGTAACTTAGTTTCTCTACGCCTCAGTTTTCTCAATAGTAAAATGAGGATTCGATACGTATTTTCCTCCCTCCTTAGTCTGTGAGTACCTCGTGGGACACGGCCTGTGTCCTATCAGGTTGACCTTAATCTTCCCCAGCATTTAATACTTTGCTTGGCACATAGTAAGCACTTAATACATTTCAAGAGAATTATATTTGGTTGAGGAGACCGAAACCAAAATGAATAGCAGATAGCAGAGGTCAGAGAACATAAAGATATGTTCATGACTTTTGTGAAATTTTTTCGGTGGTTTTTAAATTCAAACAAGTAGTGCCTTTACATATAAATTCATGCATTTAGTGGAGAGAGAATGGGCCTGGAAGACAGAAGGACCTGGATTTTAATCCTGTCTCCTCTCCTTGTCTTCTGTGTGACCTGGGGCCAGTCACTTACCTTCTCTGTGCCTCAGGTACCTCATCTGAAAAATGGGAATTACAACTTTGAGTACCCTATGGGGCATGGAGTATGTCCAACCTTATTAGTTTATATCCACTCCAGTGCTTAGTATAGTACCTTGCACATAATAAGCACTTAACAAGAAAATAAAACAAATAAAACAACAACTACAAAAACCTACGTATACTCCAAACTGATTCCGTTTGCTCACATATCTGCATTCATACCAGTACACAGACAAACCCAAACATATCTCACCATTCATCTAGTCCATTCCTAAAGCATCACTTAGCCTACTTCTCTCCTCTTCTCAACTTCCTCTCATGACATGTCTTTTCACTAGGAACAAAAACTCACAATCGGCTTGAAAGCTTTCCACCTTATGACTGCACTTCACCCCCTTTCCATCGTTCAATTCGTCTTCTCAGCTCTCAAAGAAACTCTGTATTGTTACTCATGATCGACTCTCCCGTTTCCCTCTCTTATCCACTCAAAATTAGAGAGCACATTTCTTTCCGAATTCTGAGCACCGATAAAATCCCCCCTCCTCCAGTCAGCTACCCTGATTAATATCCCAGACCTCTAAACCCACTTCACGTAACTCAAGTGTGAATCAACACATTTCCACCCTCTTTTAGTGGAAAAAGCATGGGCAAAGAAGTTCTCTTCTTGACTGTGAGCTCCTTAAGGGCAGCATACACATCTATTAGCTCTGTTCTGTTGTATCCTCCCAATCATAGCTTAGTGGGAGTCAGTGGACTTGGATTATAATCCTGCCTCTGTCCCTTTGCTGCTGTGGGACCTTGGGCAAGTTGCTTTACTTCTCTTGGGCTCAGTTTCCTCATCTGTAAAGTGGCACACAATAACTGTATATTCATCTTTCCATACTTTTTTTCCTTCTAGAAGGGGCAGGGAATGTGTCTGTTATGGCGTTATAAAGTGGATAGAGCACGGGTCTGGGAGTCAGAAGGAGTCAGAAAGACCCTGGTTCTAATTCCAGCTCCACCTCATGTCTGCTATGTGACCATGGGCATGTCATTCAATTTCTCTGAGCCTCAGTTACCTCATCTGTAAAATGGGAGTTAATCCTCTGAGCCCCATGTAGAACAAGGACTGTATCCAACCTATGTAACTTGTATCTACCCCAGAGTTTAGGACAGTGCTTGGGATATGGTAAGAGCTTAACAAGTACTACTCTCATTATTATTACTCTCCAATGCTTAGTGCACACAATAAATGCTCAATCAATATGATTCAAGATTAATTAATTGATAGTAAATTAGACTGTGTCAACCTAGCCCAGTAGGCTGGAAAGCCCATGAGGACAGGGATTACAACCATTCCCACTAGTCCTCTTCTCCTAACATTTAGGAAGAACTCTTACATGGAGGAATTGCTGATAGTGCCAGTGGCTGTCCAAAGCTGGTCACATTCTCACAGCCCTGCCTGTCATTTACCTTCTGTAAGGGATTCTGGGACCCACTGAAGGCCAAAGTGACTGTCCACAGTGCTGACACTATGCTGGAGCACCGTAGCCCAGCGGGTGGTTGGCATGGTAGCGAGGTTTAAGGAGGAAAGATGGTGGTTGGGGGTTACTGAATGGGAAAACACCTCTCCTCCTGCTAGCACCCCTACCCCGCTGGAGGTCGAGACCCGTGTCCGAGACCCAACGTAAGCCCCAGACTGGCTACATCTCTTCCATCCTCATTCTCGTCCACCCCCATCCCTCCATCCCACTCACCCAAGATCAGTCTCACCGGGGCAGCATGGGGCTGGTGGTCGCTGACCTCTGCAGACCTGGGCTGGTCCCCTCTTTCCCCTCAGGCCCCTGGGTTCAGTAAGCCAGGTAGGAACGGAGAGGAGCCCTCGATCCCTCTCCACTCTCCCTCAGACCCTGAGAAGCTCTCCAGACTGGCCTCGGACCCTGTAGATAAAGCAGGAGCTCTTCCGAGGGAGACCCCTGGAGGATGGCTCGAGGCCATGCCTAGGGACCTTGTGGCCTGAACAAGGCACGTATCCTCTTGTCACATGGTTCCTGAGGCTCCTGAGAGACAAGGGCCCGCTCCCTGCAACATCAGCGATGGTTCCAGACCTCGGAATTCCCATGGAAACAGCAGCATCTGCATCCTAGCGTCCTAACAGTTCCTGTTTTCAGCGACAGCCTTTAGCCAATGTGATTGGTTTCATCTTTGTCTAAATCATAACCTGAGACACTCGATCTGTCAGTCAATCAGCCAATTGTATCTTTTTCTTATGGTCTCTGTGAAGTGCTTACTCTATATCAGACACTATACTAAGTGCTGGAGTAGATACAAATCTAATCGGATTAGGCAGAGTCCATGTCCCCCATGGTGCTCACATCTCAATCCCCATTTCACAAATGAGGGAACTGAGGCACGCAGAAGTTAAGCGACCCTGCCCAAGGTCACACAGCAGACATGTGGTGAAACCAGGATCAGAACCCATGTCTTTTTGAATCCCAGACCCGGGCTCTACCCACTAGGCAACGCTGCTTCTTCTGACTTGCCCTGATTGCAAATCCGTTGAAGCACTGTTCATACCTGCTGTTTGAACTGTACTCTTTAATCAAGCATTCATCCAATTTCTCATCTTTCCCTTCTCTCCTTCCTTCTCTACGTAATTTACTCTGTGTCTATCTCCCGCATTAGATCATAATCTCCTAAAAGCAGGAACAATGCACCTTTATCTGTTTTCAACTCTCCTGAGAGCTTACTACAGTGCTTTGCACCCACGATGTGGTCAATAAATACCATTGATAATAATAATAGTTATAATTATGGTCTTTGTTAAGCCCTTACTATGTGCCAAACACTGTTGTAAGTGCTGGAATAGATACAAGGTAATCATGTTGGACACAGTCCCTGTCCCACATAGAGCTAAAGTCTCAATCCCCATTTTATCAATGAGGTAACTGAGGCACAGAACTGAACTGACTTGCTCCAGATAACAAGGCAGACAAGTAGCAGAACTGGGATTAGAACCCGCACTCTCTGAATCCCAAGTCTATGCTCTGAATGGATGGATGGATGGAAGGATGGAAGGATAGATGAATGGTTGGAAGGATGGATGGAAGGAAGGAAAGATGTATTGATGAGAGAAGATAGAGTTGACAAGACAGATGGAACAGCAATCACTCTTTCTTCCCTTCTCTAATACCACCTCCCATTTTACAACTTTCATTCCCACCCCCAGAGTCATGCTAAGGAGCATATCATTGCATTTTGATAATCATTACTAATAATGATATCATTATTGTTAAGTCACTGTCCCTAGGTCAGGTAGCAGGCCAGTAGCAGAGCTGGAATCAGAATTCGCCTCAATCAATCAATCAATCAATCATGTTCATTGAGCACTTATTCTGGGCCCAGCACTTAGAAAATTTCATTATATCAGAGTTGGTAGACACGTTCCCTGCCCACTGTGAGGTTACAGTCTAGAGTGATTCCCATTCCATTAGGCCATGATAAAATTTAAAAAAAAATTATGGTATTTGTTAAGTACTTATGTACCTAAGTACTTACTTAGAGAAGCAGCGTGGCTCAGTGGAAAGTGCACGGGCTTGGGAGTCAGAGGTCATGGGTTCTAATCTCAGGTCCGCCATTTATCAGCTGTGTGACTTTGGGCAAGTCATTTAACTTCTCTGGGCCTCAGTTACCTCATCTGTAAAATGGGGATTAAAACTGTGAGCCGCACGTGGGACACCTCATCACCTTGCATCTCCCCCAGTGCTTAGAACAGTCCAAGACACATAGTAAGTGCTTAACAAATGCCAAAATTATTATCATTATCATTATTACTTGCGATATGCCAAATACTGTTCTAAGCACTGGGGTAGATACAAGTTAATCGGGTTTTCCCATGTGGGGTTCACAGTCAATCCCCATTTTACAGATGAGGTAACTGAGGCACGGATTAGTTAAATTGCTGGCCCAAGGTCACACAGAAGACAAGTGGCAGAGCAGGGATTAGAACTGCCCCCAAACTGCATTTACTGTACTAAGCACATGGGAGAGTTCAGGTTACCAGAGTTGTTAAACTCATTCTCTGTCCACAGTGATCTTAAATTCTACAGGAACTCCCCTTCTTTTAGGCCATGATGCCTTCCCAAAACTGGATTGTCGGTCATACTTCAATCTTAGCCACCTCCCTCCCAGACTTTGACAATTCATCAACGCCCAGCGTTTTCTGTGAACCCAGTGGGACAACTAAGTTTCTGGCTAGGTCCAAGGGTAATTGCTTTGTAAGTGGTGGTATGATATTATTTGCACAAGGAAGGAGAACTTTGTTCCAGAGCTGAGGCTGTGTGCGTGACTCTTTTAAGGTTCTGCTCCTGGCAGCCTTCATGTCCCGGTTCCTCAGACTGTAAATAAGTGGATTTACAACAGGGGGTATCACTGGAGGCCTTCCCAGACTGATCCCCCTCCTTCCTCTCCCCTTTCTCCCACTCCCTATCTCCCCCGCCTTACCTCCTTCCCCTCCCCACAGCACCTGTATATATGCATATATGTTTGTACGCATTTATTACTCTATTTATTTATTTATTTTATCTGTACATATTTATTCTATTTATTTTATTTTGTTAATATGTTTTGTTTTGTTCTTTGTCTCCCCCTTCTAGACTGTGAGCCCAATGTTGGGTAGGGACCGTCTCTATATGTTGCCAACTTGTACTTCCCAAGAGCTTAGTACAGTGCTCTACACACAGTAAGCGCTCAATAAATACGATTGAATGAATAAATGAATGACTTCATAGAACCCGGACACCAGCAGGTCCACGATCAAGGAGGAGTCTTAGGGCGGCCTGATGTAGAGAAATACACCCACAGAGAGGAAAATAGTGACGACGACAAGGTGGGGCAGGAAGGTGGAGAAGGCTTTGGCCTGGCATTCGGTGGCCGGCATCTTCAGCATGGGCAGGAAGATGCGTACATACGAGACGATGATGAGATTTAAGCAATCGGCGCCTAACACTACCACGGTGGTGACGCTCATGTCGATGGCAACATGGACCTCGAAGCAGAGGATCTTCAGTAGGTAGGGGATGTCACACAAAAAATGCTGGACCATGTTGGACCCACAGAACGACAGGGAGAAATTCGGAGCTTAAAAAAGGCTCCAGTCAGGCCCTCACTGAGCCACGAGGCGGCGTCCATATTCCCACAGGCCACTTTGTTCATGACTACATCATAGCTCAGCGGGAGGCAGATGGCGGCGTAGCGGTCGTAAGACATGGCCATGAGGACCAAAAGCTCTGAGCAAGCAAACCAGACCACGAAGAGGACCTGGGTGGCACAGCACAGGATGGAGATGTATCTACAGTCGGTTAGGGAGTTGTGGATGGATTTGGGGACGGTGACGGAGATGTAACAGAGGTCGAGGACGGACAGGTTCCCGAGGAAGAAGTACATGGGTGTGTGGAGGCGTCGGCCAAGGGCAGTGATGGCGACGATGAGGAGATTCCCCGTCAGGTCCGCCAGGTAAACCAGGAGGAGCAGGGCGGTGTGGACCAGCTGTAGCTCTCGGACCTCAGAGAATACCAGCAGGAGGAATTCCCTCACCGTGGAGATGTTAGCCATTGGTAAGTGATGATGAATCCCTGCACAGGACAAAGATCTTGATGAGCTGAAGAAATCAACAGGAGTTTTGCCAGTGAGTCTGTGGGAGGCGCAACGTATAGCATATTCGAAAAGAGTTATAAATTACAAAATGACCTAGAAACTTGGTGAAAGACTTCCACGTAACTAGGATGGAATTTCCAAGGAGGGTTGAAACCATAATTCTCCAAGTGGGGACAAAAAGATGTCAAAGATGCAAGAGGAGAAAGCAGTCACAGTAATAGTAGCAGTAATAGCAGTAAAAGCCCTAGTAGAAGTTGTAGTACCTAATCAATCAAGTAATTAAGAAATCGCATTTTTGAGCATTTACTGTGTGCACAGCACTGTACTAAATATTTGTGAGAATACAATGCAACGGAGTTGGTAGACATGTTCCCTCCTCACAACAACCTTACAGTCTAAAGGGGGATAAAGATGTTAATATAAAATAAATTACACATATGTACAGAGACTGTAACCTCGTTGTGGGTAGAGAGTGTCTCCCTTATATTGTTATATTGTACTCTCCCAAGCCCTTAGTACAGTGCTCTACACACAGAGCTCTGCTCTGAGCCCAATAAATATTCATTCATTCAATCGTATTTATTGAGCGCTTAATGTGTGCAGAGCACTACTAAGCTGATTGACTGATTGATAATAGTACTAACGGTGTTTATCGAGCCCCTGGTGGACACAAAAGGCAAGGATTTACTAAGCCTACGAGGAAACCTGAAGCCCACAAATTCATTACAGGTAAACATAAATGCATCCAAACACATAATGCCCTCACATGTATTCCCGCTCACTCACAGACCGGGGTTCTCCTACAGAAGGACAGTAGCACAGAGTCAAACGCATTTATCGAGTGCTTACTGTGTGCAGAGCACTGTGCTAATCCCTTGGGAGAGTACAATACAAAAAAGTAGGTAGTCGCATAAACCCAAAAATATATCTAGTAACTCATTCAGCTCTTCCCTGAACCCCAAACCTGTTCCTTAGGGAGAGATGGAGAACATTTCCCACTGTTTCCTATCCAGATGTCCCCTTTCCCGAAAACCTGGGATTTGCTCCCTGATTCTCCTATTCTGCCCTGAGCACGCGCACACACGCGCACACATAAAGCTGTGGGTCCAGGGAATCCGATTGCAGCTGTTTATATGAGGAAAATTAACTGCAGACTGAATTCTGGCTAAACAGGGAAGCGTCTGGTGTGGGGCCCCAATTACATACGTCGCCTCGGGCTTGGCAGAGGGCTGGGAGAAATGATTAATCGATGGTATTTACTCAAGGCCTAATGTGTGCGGAGCACTGGACTAAAGCATCTAAGAAGAGGACAATCCAACAGAGTAGGTAGACATTTTCCCTGCCCTTAACGGGCTGACAGTCTAGCGGGATGGAAGGATGATGTGACATTGATGAAGGGACGATGGAGGGAGGATGGAGGGACTATGGAACGGTTGATGGAGGTATGATGGAGGGCCGATAGAGGACCAATGAAGGGATCAGTGAGACAATGAAAGGGGTGTCCTAGAGCAAATAACCGATGAGTGCAGGTTTAGGTACAAAGACCATGAAACTGAGAACCTGAGTACAGGAAGTGATTCTAGTACTAGTGGCTTGTGCTGTGGTACCTGCCACTGACTCATCCCTGCTGAAGCCTGGTTTCTGCTCTTGCAAATCCGCCTGCAATGCTGCCCTGGTCAGAACTTCAACCTGGGGTCCGAGTGCGAAATTCTCCACGGATTCACTACGGACTGCTGGCCTCTCACCACCCCTCAATCCCCACCACAGGGCGCACTCACCGGGGCAGCTTGGGGCTGGGGATCGCCATACTCTGTCAGTCTGGGCTGGTCCCCTGGCTCCCCTCAGACTCCTGGGTTATGTCAGCCCAGAACGGACATCGAGGAGCCCTCAGCTCCCAGCCCTCTGTCTTCCACAGACACTGAGATGCTTCTGCAGATGGACCCCAACCCCAATGATAAAGCAGCCGCCGTTCTGAGGGGAATTCCTGGAGGTCCGGATTGGGCCCCAAAGACATGAAGTGACTTACCCAATGTCACATACGAGATAAGTGGCAGAACTGGGATTAGAACGCAGGTCCTCTTGACTCCCGGGCCCATGCTCTTTCCACTAAGCGACATTGCTTTTGATTGAGAGAAATTGTGACTCTGACCCTGGTCATCCAGTTCCTTATTGAAATTTCCCTCACCTTTTCCCTGCTCCTCTCCGGAGTCACCGGGCCTGTCCTGGGCTGGCGAGTATCCCCCTCTGCTGAGAGAGAGGCTCACTTCTACTTGTCAGTCCTGGACGCTGGTGGCGGTGACAGGAGGACTGGGCGAGGTGTGAGAGCTGTCAGGATTCTTGCTTCCCCTCTTGGCTCTCCGGATGGCTGCCCCGTCCCCTCAGATGACGGCCCGGTTATTTCCTGAGGAATTCCCCTTGGGAGGACGGGCCCGGGGCTGCAGTGAAATAGCTGACTGTCCGGGAACCTCGAAAGGCCGGGATCGTGGGCTCCTTGTGGTCCCAGCCTAAATGACTGTCCAGTCCCACGTGGTTCCCACTCTGGGATTCCTTCCTATAACAACATCATCAGGCTAATCATTCCCTTTCTTTGATTAATAATAGTATTCTAGTTAAGCTCTGAGGTTTGGAGCTTCACCTATGCCAGGTCTTGGGACCATCTAAAATCTGCAGCAATCTGTCTTAGATATTGCCCTGTAGACTGTAAGCTCATCATGATCACGGAATGTATCTACCAACCCTGTGATATTGCTGTATTGTACTGTCCCAAGCGCTTAGTACCAAGGTCTGAACATAGTAAGCGCTCAGTAAATATGATCGATCGATTGTTAGGCATTATTTTCCCCTACTGAATTCCTATCTAATAATAATAATAATAATGGTATTTATTGAGCGCTTACTATGTGCAAAGCACTGTTCTAAGCGCTGGGGAGGTTACAAGGTGATCAGGTTGTCCCATGGGAGGCTCACAGTCTTAATCCCCATTTTACAGATGAGATAACTGAGGCACAGAGAAGTTAAGTGACTTGCCCAAGGCCACACAGCTGACAATTGGCGGAGCCGGAATTTGAACCCATGACCTCTGACTCCAAAGGCTGTGCTCCTTCCAATGAGCTACGCTGCTCTATCTGCATTCTCCATTCCTCCCCAGCTCGCCATTTCACTGTGCCTCATTCCCAACTTCCCCTACTCAGACCCCTACCTCACCACCTTTCCCATGCTTGGAATTCCCTCTCCTTTTATATCCACCCGATCAAAGTGATTCCCATCTTCAAGACTCCTTCCTGAAACTCTATTAAATCCACGGGACCATCCCTGATTTTTGTTTTTATTATGGTACGTGGTAAGTGTTTATTATTTTCCAGGGACCGTTCTAAGCTCTGAAGTACATACAAGCTAGTCAGGTTGGACACAGTCCCTGTCCCGCATAGGACTTCCAGTCTTAATCCCCATTTTACAGATGAGGACGTTGAGGCAAAAAGTGAAGTGACTTGCCCAGGGTCACATGGCAGACAAGTGGTGGCGGTGGAATTAGAACCCAGGTTCTCTGTCCATGCTCTATCACTTGGGCTATGCTGCTTCTCTGAGCTTCCCTGTCTCAGGTTGCATAATTGTCCCCATCCTTAATAATAATAATAATTATAATTATAATAATAATAATAATAATAATAATAATAATAATTGTGGTATTTAATAAGCGCTTATTTTGTGCCAGGCACTGTACTTAGCGCTGATGTGGATAGAATCAAATTGGGTCAGGCATGTCACTGTCCCACATGAGCTCACAGTCTCAACCCCCATTTCACTGATGAAGGAAATGAGGCCAAGAGAAATGAAGAGGCTTGCCCACGGTCACGAAGCATAAAAAAGCAGCTTGGCTCAGTGGAAGGGGCACGGGCTTTGGAGACAGAAGTCATGGGTTCGAATCCTGGCCCCGCCACATGTCTGCTGTGTGACCTTGGGCAAGTCACTTAACTTCTTTGAGCCTCAGTTACCTCATCTGTAAAATGGGGATTAAAACTGTGAGCCCCACGTGGGACAACCTCATTGCCTTGTATCCCCCCAGTGCTTAGAACAGTGCTTTGCACATAGTAAGCGTTTAACAAATGCCATTATTCTTATTATTGTTATAAAGGTAAAAGACGAGATTAGAAACCGGGTCATTCTGACTCCCAGGTCTATGCTCTATAGAATAGATCATGCTGCTTCCCTGAGTTACATCTTGTTCATGACCTCAAACAATCAATTGGTCATTTAATGAGTTGTATTTTCTGACATCTTGTGACTGCAAATCTAGAGAAAATGAGAAATGACTCTAAATCCATTCTAAAACCCTTCCCCGGGCTGGCTTGGTGGCTCAACCCGGAGAAGCAGCATAAGAAGCAGCCTTATCTTAATGGCAAGAGCCTGGGCTTGTGAGTCAGAGGACGTGGATTCTAATCCCAGCTCTGCCACTTCTCTTCAGCGTGACCTTGGTCAAGCCACTTAACATCTCTGGGCCTCAGTTACCTCATCTGAAAAATGGGGATTAAGAATAATAGTAATCATAATAATCATAATCATAATCGTGGTATTTGTTAAGTGCTTACTATGTGCCAAGCACTGTTTTAAGCACTGTGGTAGATACAATGTAATCAGGTTGTCCTACGTGGGGCTCACAGTCTTAATCCCCATTTTCCAGATGAGGTAACAGGCACACGGAAGTTAAGTGGCTTGCCCAAGGTCACACAACAGCCAAGTGGTGGAGGCATGATGAGACCCCAAGTCCTTTGACTTCCAGGCCCATGCTCTTTCACGCAAATCCAGTCAAATTCCTCACGAGCGGAGGTACAATAATCGGGCTAGTATTTTTGATTTCTCTGGAGTCTTTTTTTCATTTAGATATTATTTGAACGGACTCTTTTCCTTCAACTCCCTTTCGTGCCCAAGCCTCATTCCCCTCCTCCTCCCCTGTGTCCTGGGTTTTTACCTCAAGCTGGAAGCTCTGCTCGCCCCTCACCGAAACCTCTCAGCCAGCTAGTCGGTGGCTCGGAGACCCAATGGGTCAGCCACAGAGGTGGTCGGGGCCAGAGTGATGCAACGAGTCAAATAATCTCCATTAAAATGACTTGAAGGTCTCAAGTGGTGTAATGAACAGGAGATATATCTGCATGAAGTAAACCTCTCCTTTCTCCCCTCAAATGTTTTCTTTTCAGGCCCTGAAGAAGCTATGGAGAGAAATTAAAGCAGATTTTTTTTGAATGAAACAAATTTCTCCTTTTCACCACCAATATACTCTATTCATTCTCATTTCAGAGGCTTTGAGGACCTGAAGTGGACTATTACACAGGAGGTGTTTCTGCAGGAAGCCAATTTCTCCTTTTCTAGTTCGTACATTTTCCCTTTAGGTCTTGAAGACCTTAAGTGGAAAATTATGAGGTGAGTTTACGTATCAAGAAATTTCTCCTTTTTGAACTCCATATATTACCTTCTTCGGCCCTTAGGCAGAGAAACAAAAGCAGGAGATTGTTTGTAGGAAGAAAGCTTGTCCTTTCTCAACACACATGTTCTCTTTCCAGGTCTTGAAGACATTCACTATGAGAAATCAAAGTAGGAGATGGTTTGCATGAAACAAATTTCTCCATTTTCAACTCAAACATTCTTTTTCTCAGGTCTTGAGGACCGTTAGAGCTGGAGATTGTATGTGTGAAGGATATTTCTCCAATTTCACATCAAACGTTCCCTTTTCTGACCTTGAAGACCTTTGGTAGCGAAATAAGGGCTGGAGGTTGTTTACATGAAGAAACCTTTCTCCGTTCCCACTTCAAATATTTCCTTCTGCGGCCTTGAAGACCTTAAAAAGAGAAGTAAAAGCTGGAGACGATTTTTACATGAAGTGAATTTCTCCTTTTGCATGTCGATCCTTCTCTTTTCTGGCCTTGAACACCTTAGGGTAAAAAAATAAAATCTGGAGGTTGTCTGCATGAAACCCATTTTCTGTTTTCCCTCCAGTATTTGCTTTTGAGGTCTTGAAGAACTTAGAGAAGGTAAATACTGGAGATTCTCCTTTTTACACCTCCACATAATCTCTATTCATTCTCGAATAAAAGGCCTTAAAGGCCTGAGGTGGAGGAATGCACAAGACGTATATCTGTTCTTAAAGGTCTGCCTTGAAGACCTGGTATAGAGAAATCAAAGCTGGGGCTGGTTTGCATGAAGAAAATTCTTCCTTTTTTACAACAGATATTCTCTCTGATGGCCTTGAAGACCTTATGTTGTCAAGTAAGCAGGACATTTTTTGCATGAAGCAAAAGTTTCCTTTTTTAATGCCATGCAGACCTTGAAGATCTTAGATAAATAAAAGTTAGAGTTGGACTGCATAAAGCAAATTTAACCATTTTCACCTCAAATAATATTTTTGGAGGCCTTGAAGACCTTACAGAAATAACACCTAGAGATTTTTTATATGAAGTAAACTAAGCATTTTTCACTTCATATATTCTCTTGGAAAGGCCTTGAAGACCTAAGGTGGACAAATGAGCAGGAAGTTATTTTCATAAAGCAAAATTCTCCTTCTTTAACCTCATATCTCCAGTGGCTACCAATAAATCTGCACATCAGGCAGAAACTCCTCACCCTGGGCTTCAAGACTCTCCATCACCTCGACCTCTCCTATCTCACCTCCCTTCTCTCCTTCTACAGCCCAGCACGCACCCTCCTCTCCTCTGCCGCTAATCTCCTCACCGTGCCTCGTTCTCGCTTGTCCCGCCGTCGACACCCGGCCCACGTCATCCCCCTGGCCTGGAATGCCTTCCCTCCCAACATCCGCCAAGCTAGCTCTCTTCCTCCCTTCAATGCCCTACTGAGAGCTCACCTACTCCAGGAGGCCTTCCCAGAGCCCCTTCTTTCCTCTCCCCCTCCTCCCCATCTCCATCCCCGCCGTTTTGCCTCCTTCCCTTCCCCGCAGCACCTGTATATATGATTGTACATACTTATTACTCTATTTATTTATTTTACTTGTACATGTCTATTCTATTTATTTTATTTTGTTAATATGTTTGGCTTTGTTCTCTGTCTCCCCCTTCTAGACTGTGAGCCCACTGTTGGGTAGGGACCGTCTCTATATGTTGCCAACTTGTACTTCCCAAGCGGTTAGTACAGTGCTCTGCACATAGTAAGCGCTCAATAAATGCGATTGATTGATTGATTGATTGATATATTTTTTTAAATTCCTTGAAGAACTGATTTAGAAAAATGAGTGCAGGAAATTGTTTTGCCCAAAGCAGATTTCCCCCTTTTCACTTGAAATCTTCTCCTCTGAGGTCCTAGAGGCCTTAAAGACATACAAACTGGAGATTCTCTGTATGAAACTTTCTTCGTTTTCCAGTAAAAGCTGGAGAAGTTTTGCATGAAGCAAAGTTCTGCTTTTGCACTTCAAATATTCTCTATTCTTTCTCTAGTACAAGGCTTTGAAGAGGAGTAGTGCACAGGAAGTGCATCTGCCCTTGAAGGTCTTCCTTGTATAGAGAAATAACAGCCGGAGATTGCTTGCATGAAGAAAATTCATCCTTTTCACCACATAAATTCCCCTTGATGGCCCTGAAGACCTTAGGTTGACAAATGAGCAGGACATTTTTTTCATGAAGCAAAATTCTCCTTTTATAATGTCTTATACTATCTCTTCAGACCTTGAAGACCTTAGAGAAATAAAAGCTAGAGTTTGTTTGCATGAAACAAATTTCTCCTTTCCCATCTAAAATATTATCTTTGGAGGCCTTGAAGTCTTTATTAATCAAACCTAGAGTTGGATTACATGAACCAAATTTCTCCATTTTCACATGCAGTATTCCCTATTCTGGCCCTGAAGATCATAGATTGAGAAATAAGAGCTGGAGGTTGTTTGCGTGAAGCAAATTCTCTCCTTCCCCTCCTCAAATATTCTATTTTAAGGCCTTGAAGACACTTAGACAGAGAAGTAAAAGCTGGAGATGGTTTGCATGAAGCAAATATCACCTTTTGCACATCAAATACTCTCGATTATAACGCCTTGAAGGCCTGAGGTGGAGTAGTGCACAAGAAGTTTATCTGCCCTTGAAGCTCTGCCTTGAAGACTTTATATAGAGAAATAACAGCTGGAGATTGTTTGCATGAAGCAAATTCATCCTTTTTCACCAGACATACTATCTCTTCAGGCCTTGAAGACCTTAGAGAAATGAAAGCTAGAGTTTGTTTGCATGATGCAAATTTCTCCTTTCCCACCTTAAATATTAAATAATCAAAACTAGAGTTGGTTTGCATGAAATAAATTTCTTCTTTTTCACCTCAGATGTTCTCTTTGGAGTCCTGGAAGACGAAAACGTTACAGAAATAACACCTGGGGATTGTTTGCCTGAAGTAAACTAATGATTTTTCACCTCATATATTCTCTTGGAAAGGCCTTGAAGACCTAAGGTGGACAAATGAGCAGGACTGCTTTTTATCGAAGTAAAATTCTCCTTCCTGAACCCCACATATTATTTTTTCATGCCTTGAAGATCTGAATTAGAAAAAAGGAGCACAGGAAAATGTTTTCATAAAGCAAATTTCTGCTTTTCGCCTGAAATAGTCGCTTTTGAGGCCTTGAAGAACTTAAGTAGGGAAAAAATAGCTGGTGACTGTTTGCAGGAAGCAAATTTAGCCTTTTTTTACCACATAAAGTCTCTTTGATGGCCTTGAAGCCCTTAGGTTGACAAATAAGCAGGACATTTTTTGCATGAAGGAAAATTATCTTTTTTTAATGCCGTATACTATCTCTTCAGGCCTTGAAGACCTTAGAGAAATAAAAGCTAGACTTTGCATGAGACAAATTTCTCCTTTCCCATCTCAAATATTCTCTTTTGAGGCCTTGAAAACCCAAGAACTTACAGCAGTAACAGCTGGAGATTGATTGCAGGATTCATTTATTCATTCAATCGTATTTATTGAGCGCTTACTGTGTGCAGAGCATTGTACTAAGCGCTTGGGAAGTACAAGTTGGCCACATATAGAGACGGTCCATACCCAACAGCGGGCTCACAGTCTAGAAGAGGGAGACAGACAACAAAGCAAAACATATTAACAAAATACAGTAAATAGAATAGTAAATATGTACAAGTAAAATAAATAGAGTAATAAATATGTACAAACATATATACAGGTGCTGTGGGAAGGGGAAGGAGGTAGGGCGGGGGGATTGGGAGGGGGGGAGAGGGAAAGGAAGGAGGGGGCTCAGTCTGGGAAGGCCTCCTGGAGGAGGTGAGCTCTCAGTAGGGCTTTGAAGGGAGAAAGAGAGCTAGCTTGGGGGATGTGTGGAGGGAGGACATTCCAGGCCAGGGGGAGGACGTGGGCCTGGGGTCGACGGCGGGACAGGTGAGAACGAGGCACAATGAGGTGGCTAGCGGCAGAGGAGAGGAGGGTGCGGGCTGGGCTATAGAAGGAGAGAAGGGAGGTGAGGTAGGAGGGGGCGAGGTGCTGGAGAGCCTTGAAGCCAGGATTGAGGAGTTTTTGCCTGATGCATAGGTTGATTGGTAGCCACTGGAGATTTTTGAGGAGGGTAGTAATATGCCCAGAGCGTTTCTGCACAAAGATGATCCGGGCAGTGGTGTGAAGTATAGATTGAAGTGGGGAGAGACAGGAGGATGGGCGATCAGAGAGGAGGCTGATGCAGTAATCCAGTCGGGATAGGATGAGAGATTGAACCAGCAGAGTAGCGGTTTGGATGGAGAGGAAAGGCCGGATCTTGGCGATGTTGCGGAGGTGAGACCGGCAGGTTTTGGTGAATGATTGGATGTGAGGGGTGAACGAGAGAGCGGAGTCAATGATGACACCAAGGTTGTGGGCTTGTGAGACGGGAAAGATGGTAGTGCCGTCAACAATGATGGGAAAGTCAGGAAGAGGGCAGGGTTTGGGAGGGAAGATAAGGAGTTCAGCCTTGGACATACTGAGTTTTAGATGGCGGGCAGACATCCAGATGGAGATGTCCTGAAGGCAGGAGGAGACACGAGCCTGACGGGAGGGAGAGAGAGCGGGGCAGAGATGTAGATTTGGGTGTCATCAGCGTAGTTGAAGCCGTGGGAGCGAATGAGTTCACAAAGAGAATGAGTGAGTGTAGATAGAGAACAGAAGGGGACCAAGAACTGACCCTTGAGGAATCCCTAGAGTAAGAGGATGGGAGGGGGAGGAGGAGCCCGCAAAGGAGACTGAGAATGAACGGCTGGAGACATAAGAGGAGAACCAGGAGAGGACGGGGTCTGTGAAGCCAAGGTTGGCTAGCGTGTTGAGGAGAAGGGTGTGGTCAACAGTGTCGAAGGCAGCTGAGAGGTCGAAGAAGATTGGGATAGAGTAGGAGCTGTTGTATTTGGCAAGATGAAGGTCACTGGTGACCTTTGAGAGGGCGGTTTCGGTGGAGTGTAGGGGATGGAAGCCAGATTGGAGGACGGGCCCGGGGCTCCTCTGACCATCCGGGCATCCCGGAAGGCGGGGATAGTGGGCTCTCTGTGGTCCCGGCCCCCACAACCTAAATGACTGCCCAGTCCCACATGGTTCCCACTCTGGGACTCCTTTCTAGTACAACTTCAACGTACTCATCATTCTTTTTCCACGATTAATACTAGCTTTATGTTTCAACTCTGGGCATTGGAGATATTTTGTGGTAGGGAGAATAGGCACCCTAGCCCATTTGGTTAGACATGGTCGAATGCAATATTCAGATTGACTTGGCAAAAAAAGAAAAGGACCCCAAGATCTCATTCCAGTTCTTCCTCTGAATGACTGTGTGTCACAGGCACCTGTAACATTTTTGAAAAGTTTAAGCTCCTTGTTTGCAAAGAATGTACCTTGGCCTTCTGTTGTGCGTCAATTTGATTTGAGTGATTGAATAAATATTGATTAAAAATTGAAGCATATTATACAATGAATAATAATAGTAACAACAGTAAAAGTTGGAAGAGAAATCATAATGGCGTTTATTGAGTGGCAACTGAGAGCAGTAAATGGTTGGAAATATTCAGCCTGTACCCATGCTCCTGGTTTCTAGGGCAGATTTGAGGATCAGAATTAAGCCTAAAACACCCTTCTGCAGCTACCTCTTCCATTTTATTTAATGGTATTTGTGAAACACTTACTATGTACCAGACATTGTATTAACCACGGGGGAGGATGCAAGGTAATCAGGTTGGACACAGCCCATGTCCCACATGGGGCCCACAGTATTCATCCCCATTTTACAGATGAAGGAACTGAGAAGCGACGTGAGTTGCCCAGGGCCACACAGCAGACAAGTGGCAGAGCCAGGATTAGAACCCAGGTCTTTCTGACTCCCAGGCCCGTGTTCTACCCTCTTCTGGTGGTGAATAAAGGGGGTGAACCCAAGTGCAGACATCCATCCCCTGGCCTGGGAGCTAGATTTAAATGCCAGAGATGAACAACTGGTAAAAACCCTTCTACCAAACTAGTCAAAGCCATTGATAATAGGCAGCGTGCAGCCAGGAAAAGGCTGTAACGACAAATGCCACAGACCTTTGCAGGCTGCCCAAGTCTGTCTAGAGTCAGTCCTTGGGGAGAGAAATAACAGGGTCAGAGCGTGAAATGGAATTTTCTATCTCCGGTGAAAAGACTCCCAAACAGGAGTCTCCCCATTGCCATCTGTACGTCCCTGTTCCTCAGGCTGTAGATGAGGGGGTTCAGGATGGGGGGCACCACGGTGTAGAACACGGTTACTAGCAGGTCCAGCTTAAAGGACGAGCTGGAAGTCGGTTTTAAGTGAGCGAAGGCGGCTGTGGAGAAAAAAACGGTGACGACGACGATATGTGGCAGGCAGGTGGAGAAGACTTTGGCCCGGCCCTCAGAGGCTGGCATCCTCAGCACGGCCCGGAAGATGCGCACGTACGAGACGACGATGGACACGAAGCAGAAGACACTGAAACAGGCACCAGTGGCTACAGCCGCCTTGAAGGCAGTATACGTTTTAGAACAGGAGAGTTTTATTACTGACGGGATGTCACAGAAAAACTGTGTGATCACATGGGACCTGCAGAAAGGCAGGGAGAATGTCGCAGCTGAACCGAAGATTCCTAACATTGCCCCGGTAAGCCAGGACCCGACTGCCATCTCAAGGCAGGTCCTGTGGTCCATGATGACCTCGTAGTACAGAGCACTGCAGATGGCCAAGTATCGGTCGTAGGACATAACCGTGAGCATGCAGAACTCTGTGCCGGCAAAAAAAGCCACGAAGAATACCTGGAAAAAACAGCCCAGGAAGGAGATTTCTCTATGGTTGGTCAGGGAGTTGAGGAAAGATTGTGGGACGGTGACGGACATGTAGCAGAGGTCGAGGGCGGACAGATTCCTGAGGAAGAAGTACATGGGGGTGTGGAGGCGCCGGTCGAGGATGGTGATGGCGACGATGAGGAGATTCCCCGTCAGGGCGGCCAGGTAGACAAGGAGGAACAGCGCAGCATGCAACAGCTGCAGCTCCCGGACCTCCGAGAATCCCAGCAGCAGGAATCCCCTCACTCCCGTGAGGTTAGCCATTTCCCAAGGATTGCTGAGACCACCTACAAAAACAATGAAAAGGAAGCTATTTCAGAGCCTCAACAGACAGTGACAGTCAGATGAATCCAACAATCGTATTTATTGAGCACTTACTTTGTGCAGAGCACTATACCAAGCGATTGGGAGAGTGCAATGTAGCAGAATTGACAGACATATTTGCTTTAGAAGAGGACTTTACAGGCTAGAGGGGGAGACATACATTGAAATAAATTTCAAATATGTATATAAATGCTGTGGGAATGAGAGTCGGGAGAATGAAAGGTGTAAATCCAAGTGCAAGGGCAAGGCAGAAGGGAGAGGAAGTAGGGAAAATTAGGGCTCAGTCGGTGAAGGCCTCTTGGAGGAGATGTGATTTTAAGAAGTCTCTGAAAGTGGAGAGAGCGATGGTCTGTTAGAGTAGACACCCAGGCCTAGTGGAAAGAGCGAGGGCCTGAGAGTTAGAAGGACCTGGGTTCCAGTCCTGGCTCTGCCTCTTGCCTGCTGTGTGACGTTTTGCAAACCACTTCACTTCTATGTGCCTCAGAGGTTCCCTCATGTGTAAAATGGGGATTAAGCCCATTAGTCCCGTGTGTAACAGGGACTATGTCCAACGTAATAACCTTGTATCTACCCCAGCGCCTAGAACAGTGCTATCAAATGCAATCATCATTATTATTATTATATGAAGAGGAGGGGAGTTCCAGGCCAGTAAAAGGGCATGGGCTGGGGTCAGTAGCGAGATAGATGAGACCAAAATACAGTGAGTAGGTTGGTTTTAGACGAGCCAAATATGTATACTGGGTGACCATGAGAAGCTGCTCCTCTTAACCTTCAACCTTCAGGTTGCTGACCGCAACCAGATAAATGATCTCTCACCAGATGTAGCCTCCTGTTTCATGGCAAATCTGGAGTAGGAGAGCCTTTTATCTCCAAAGTCAGCTTAACCCTCATCTAGTTTTCAGTGACTGCCCTCTCAAAGGACCGTGTCTAATGAATTGTTCTTTTCCTCAGAACTGAGTACGGTGTTCTTCAGATAGCAGGTGATATTAAACACCACTGAGACGCAGACATTACCAGCTCTGACCATGGTTCCCCACTCCTCTGGAACCTGCAGTAGTTGTCTGTCCACCTCTGCGTCATACAGAAACTCCTCACCATCATCGTTAAAGCTCACAATCACTTCGCTCCCTCCTATCTTACCTCACTACTCTCCTACTACAAGCCAGCCCGCACACATCGCTCCTCTAATGCCAATCTATTCAACGTACCTCATCTCTCCCGCCAACCACCTCTCGTCCACGTCCTGTCTCCTGCCTGGAATGTCCTCCTTCTTCGTATCTGACAGACATTCACTATTCCCACCTTCAAAGCGTTATTAAAATCAAATCTCTTCCAAGAGCCCTTCCCCGACTAAGTCCCAATTTCTTCTTCTCCCACTCCTTTCCGTGTCGCCCTTCACTTGAATGTGCCCTCTTTCTTCACCGCTCACTCCATCCCATGGCATTTATATATAGATCCATAATTTATGTATTTCTATTAATATTTGTCTCCCTTTCTAGACTGTAAGCTCCATACAAGCAGGGAATATGTCTGCCAATCGTACAATTTACTCTCCCGAGCACTTAGAACGGTACTCTTCACAACGTAAGTGCACAAGAAATATGATCTATTGGCCACCCAGAACATTAATTCACCGATCCATCCCCATCCATCCCCATCACCCACGCAGTATATCCAGCGGATCGAGAGCCATGGAGACGCCAGCAGGAGAGATCCGTTTTACACATGGAGACGTGAGGAGATTCTAGTTCTCTATCACCGCCTTCTCCCCTGTAAGACCCCAACCCATCAATGTTCGCCCCCCTCCCCCCGCCCAAACTCACTGGTCAGACTGAAGCGAGGGGGCTCTGGTCTCTGTTGTCCTTCAACCATCCCCTCAGCTCCCGGACGTCGGCCACAGAAGGATCTCCGGGAGGTGTGCGAGGTTCTGGCTCTTCTTGCTTCCTTCCTGGAGCGTGTCTGGCACTTGGTAAAGCCAGACCTTTCCGGATAACCTCCCTGCCGCTCCTGCGGGACTGCCCCCGGGGGACAGGTCACACGTTGGGCTGAGGGGCCTCATTATGTCTTGTTCGGGCCTGGCTCCCCGGGGTTCCGTTACTGCTGGGGATCTTGGAGACCTTGGGTGGGGTAGTGGCCCTGCCCCACGTGACTACCCCACTGGCCCGTAACACGGGCGTGCGGCACACAGGGAGAGCCTCCGGAGTAACTGTGGAGATGACAATGAGGTGTCCATCTTGTTTTTTTGTCAGTGGCCCACCGGCTTCATCCGCTTTACGGCTGTGGGGCGGCCATTTTAAAATGGTTTGGATGTACCAGTCCTCCCTCCTCCAGACCTCACTTTAACCCTCCCACTCTTGATCCCACTCACTACCTTCCCTGTCCTCTCTAAGACTACGCTCCTTCTTTCAACTGCCACCCCCCTAACGTCTCCCCACCCTCCTACCCACAGCTCCATTCACTGTCCTGCCCCATCCCCTCTGCACCTCCTGCATACATTTATTACTGCTATTATTATTACTATTATCATTATTATTGTGGTACTTGTTAAGCTCATACTGTGTGCCAAGCAGTATTCTAAGCGCTGGGATAGATACAAGTGAATCTGGTTAGACACAGTCTCTATCTCACCAAGCGTTCACACTCTTAATTCCCATTTTGAAGATCAGTTAATTTAGGCACAGAGAAGTGAAGTGACTAGTTCAAGGTCACACAGCATTAACTTCTGCGTTGCCGTGAGAATTTTGGTGGGACTTCCAAGTGCAGGTAGGTACTGACTTCCAGCTCTCTCTCTGGGAAATTTGCACCTGACTTTCATGGTCATTCACTCATTCATTCAATCGTGTTTATTGAGCGCTTACTGTGTTCAGAGCACTGTACTAAACGCTTGGGAAGTACAAGTTAGCAACATGTAGAGACGGTCCCTACCCAACAACGGGCTCACAGTCTGGAAGGGAGAGACAGACAACACAACAAAACATGTGGACAGGTGTCAGGTCATCAGAATAAATAAAAATAAAGCTAAATGCACATTATTAATGAAATAAATAGAATAGTAAATATGTACAAGTAAAATAAATAGCATAATAAATCTGCAAAAACACATATACTGGTGCTGTGGGGAGGGGAAGGAGGTAGGGCGGGGGGAATGGGGAGGAGGAGAGAAAAAAGGGGACTCAATCTGGGAAGGCCTCCTGGAGGAGGTGAGCTCTCATTCGGGCTTTGAAGGGAGGAAGAGAGTTAGCTTGGCAAGGCTGGAGTCAGACATGCACATCCAATCAGCTGTCGGGAGACCATGGTTTAGTGGCAAGAGCACGGGCTTGGGAGTCAGAGGACATGGGTTCTAATTCTGCCCCTGCCACTGGTCTGCTGTATGGCCTTGGGAAAGCCACTTCACTTCTCTGTGCCTCAGTTGCCTCGTCTGTAAAATTGAGATGAAGACTGTGATCCCCACATGGAACCACCTGATTACCTTTTATCTAACCCAGCACTTAGAACAGTGCTTGGCACATAGTAAGGTGCTTAACAAATATCATTATTAGTCTTTACATTATTATTATGATCCTGTTCTATAGAATTCTTCCCTAACGCACAATCTCAGTCATGACAACCTCGCCAGTTGCTTTATCACTGAAGTATTCAATTCTCACCCTCACTGTATATATTCAACTCAACATAGAATGCACTGCTCCATGGAAGGCACATCTCCTTCAAGAGGCCTTCCTCAGCTAGGCCTTAATTTCCTCTTCTCCCACCCCTTTCTACATCACCCTGATTTGCTACCTGTTTCACCCACCCAATCCCAGAACACATATGCACATATCTGTAATATATTTATTGATATTAATGTCTGTCTCCCTGTCTAGACTGTAATTTCGCTTTGGGAGGGACTGTGTCTATTATTATACTCTCCCTAGTGCTTAGTACAGAAGAATCCCCCCCTCCCCGATCTCCGCCACTGGCCTGCAGTGTGGTCTCGGGAAAGCCGCCTATTCTTTCTGTGCACCAGTTTCCTCATCTGCTAAGTGCCCAGTACAGTGCCTAGTATCTGGTAAGTGTGCAATAGATATCATTGATTAACCAATCAATCTGTAACTTTCATTCACATATCATGGCTTTCGGCAAGCATCGCAGCCTAGTGGATAGAGCACGGGCCTGGAAGTCAGAAGGACCTGGCTTCTAATCTCGGCTCTGCCATGTGTCTGCTGTGTGACCTTGGGAAAGTCACTTCACTTCTCTGGGCCTCAGTTACCTTATTTGCAAAATGGGGAATAAGAGTGTGAGCTCCATGTGGGACAGGAACTGTGTCCCACCCGATTAATTTGCATATATCCAGGTGCTTAGACCAGTGTTTGGCCCATAGTAATAGTATTGTTATTATTCCCTGTGTTTTAACTCATAAATTTCCTGGAACCTTGGTTTCTTTCATACACTGTGGGCAGATATCCAATAACCCATTATATTGTAAACTCCACGAAGGCAAGGATTCCATTTTTGCTCTTCCTCTCTCTTAGACTGTAAGCTTCAGGCAGACCAGACACTGTGTCCAACGACCCTATCCCAGTGCTTGGCATACAGTAGGAGCAAAACTGGGATTCAACATCAGTTCTCCCTCCTACTGAGACTGGGAGCCCTAAAAGGGACCTGATTATCTTGTATGTACCACAGGACTTAGTATAATGCTTGACACATAGGACGCGCTAAAAAAAATACCACAATTATTGTTATTATATTATCTATATCATATATCAATATATCCATTTTTATTATAGTGCTTATAAAATACTCTAGGTATCTTACTGATTTACAAACTGTAAATTAAGGAAAAGGGGCAGGTTTGAGCATAGGCTGAGGGATAGAAATAAGTTAAATTGGTCTCTAGACTGAGCGCTCACTGTGGGTAGGGAAAACATCTACCATATCTGTTGCATTGTCCTCTCCCAATCGCTGAGTACTGTACTCTGCACCAAGTAAACACTCAATAAATACTATCGACTGATAAATGTGGGTAGGGAACGTGTCTACAACTCCGTTGTATTCTCCCAGCCACTTAATTCAGTGCTCTGCACACAGTAAGCACTCAGTAAATACAATTGATTGACTAATTATTTGAATGTGTGCAGGGAAGTTCTCTGCCAACCATGTTGTATTGTACTCTCCAAAGTGCTTTAGTACAGTGTTCTGCATTGTAAATGCTCAATAATTATCATTGATTGATTAATGTTGTCTTCTAGTTTGAGACATGTTTAGGGATAAAAGAAGAAGTGCTTAGAGTTAAATACTGCTAGTACTATTATCTTGATTACTACTAGTACGAGAAATAACATTAAGCATTTACTATATGCAGAGCAGAGCACTGTACTGAACACCGGGAAAGAGTGCACAAGAGGGAATTAGGCACAGATCCTGTCCCTTGAGAGTCTCACAATCTATGAATAAAGATGGGGGAGAGTACTTGAGACACACAGTGAGAGCAATGAAACAATAAAACATTAAGAGAACATAAGAGACAAGGACAAATACACATTAAACGAAATAAAAAAAACAAAAGACATTAGGGAGCTAGTGACTAGAGAAGTAGGACTTCAGGTTCTTTGTGATTTGGAGTTCATGGCATACCCAAAGTCACAACAATGGCTACAACAGTCACTAACCTTCCCAAGGATTAAGGAAGTCTCATGCTGCAGATGTTGGGGCGAATGGTCAGTAGAAAGTGTTGTTATCTTGTCCCTAATCTCTGATCATGGCTCCTCTTATATTTTCAACAAAATGATAAACCATTCCTCCTCAGTTCTAGGGATGCTATGCATGAATCATATGCATGCATATGCATCATATGCATAATCATATACTATGTATGTATCAGCCTCCTCTCCTATCTCCCATCTTCTTGTCTCTCCCCACTTCAATCCATACTTCACTCCGCTGCCCGGATTGTCTTTGCCCAGAAACGCTCTGGGCATGTTACTCCCCTCCTCAAAAATCTCCAGTGGCTACCAATCAACCTACGTGTCAGGCAGAAACTCCTCACCCTCGGCTTCAAGGCTCTCCATCACCTCGCCCCCTCCTACCTCACCTCCCTTCTCTCCTTCTCCAGCCCAGCCCGCACCCTCCACTCCTCTGCCGCTAATCTCCTCACCGTGCCTCGTTCTCGCCTGTCCCACCGTCGACCCCCGGCCCACGTCATCCCCCTGGCCTGGAATGCCCTCCCTCCACACATCCGCCAAGCTAGCTCTCTTCCTCCCTTCAAAGCCCTACTGAGAGCTCACCTCCTCCAGGAGGCCTTCCCAGACTGAGCCCCCTCCTTCCTCTCCCCCTCCTTCCCCTTTCCATCCCCCCCGCCTTACCTCCTTCCCTTCCCCACAGCATCTGTATATATGTATATATGTTTGTACGTATTTTTTAATCTATTTATTTATTTATTTTACTTGTACATATCTATTCTATTTATTTTATTTTGTTGATATGTTTTGTTTTGTTCTCTGTCTCCCCCTTTCTAGACTGTGAGCCCACTGTTGGGTAGGGACCGTCTCTGTGTGTTGCCAACTTGTACTTCCCAAGCGCTTAGTACAGTACTCTGCACACAGTAAGCTCTCAATAAATACAATTGATTGATTGATTGATTGATTGATGAATGATAAGAGAAACAGTGTTTCCTCGTGGATAAAGAATGGTCCTGGGAGTCAGAAGGAGCAGGGTGCTCATCCTGACTCTGCCACTCATTGCTTTGTGATTTTGGGCAACTCACTTCACTTCTCTGGGTCTAAATTATCTCATTTGTGAAATGGACATATTTGTTAAGCACTTACTATATGCCAGGCACGTTACCAAGTGCTGAAGTGGAGACAAACATATCGGTTTGGACACTGTCCCCACCCGACATGGGGCTCACAGTCTCAATCCCCATTTTACAGATTCGTTAATTCATTCAATCATATTTATTGAGAGCTTACCATGTGCAGAGCACTGTATTAAGCACTTGGGAAGTGCAAATCAGCAGCATCTAGAGATGGTCCCTACCGGACAATGGCCTCACGGTCTAGAAGATGGGCTCACAGTCTGATGAGGTAAATGAGGCCCAGAGAAGTAAAGTGACTTCACACAGCAGACAAATTGCAGAGCTGGAATTAGAACCCATGACGTTTTGACTCCCAGACCCCTGCTCTATCCACTATGCCATGCTTCTTCTCACCGCAGTGCTAAGTACAGTGCCTGGAACATAGTAAACACTTAACAAATACTATCATTATTATCATTATTACTACTACTAATAATAATGATGTGGGTCTTCATTATCTCTTATGTCTGGAAGTGTTAATATAGGAAGTCCACGCCCTTCTCTTTGCCTACAGTTTTGTTGGGTACCTGGTGCATTCTGTATAGCTTTTTCAGGTCTGAACTCTACTAATTTCTACTGTTACTTTCGAATTTCCTGGCTAGCTTCCCCTTCACGTCCTACCTCAGTGACTAGCTGAAGCAGTGGGTCCACTGTCCCTTTCTTCTCTCAGGTGGGCCTGCTCTTTCTCCCAGGCCTCAGTAATTGGACTCAGTTGCTGCCCCAGCAACTGGTATTCACTGCAGGCAATGGTAGCTTGGAGCATAGGCTTGCCAACAGGCGACTAGATTACTACTATTATAATTCCTACTAATAGAACAGTTACTAGTATTACTAGTTATAATAGTAACTATAATATTAGTAGTAGTGATAATAATGGCGATCTAGTAATAGTAGCAGCAGCTGTAGAAGGAAGAGGAGGAGGAGGAGAAGAGGAGAAGGAGGAGTACAGCTTGGCTCGGTGGAAAGAGCCTGGGCTTGGGAGTCAGAGGTCATAGGTTCTAATCCCAGCTTCACCACTTGCCTGCTGTGTGACTTTGGGCAAGTCACTTAACTTCTCTGTGCTTCAGTTACCTCACCTGGAAAATGGGGATTAAGATTGTGAGCTCGACGTGGGACAACTTAATCACCTTGTATCCCCCAGTGCTTAGAACAGTGTTTCACACATAGTAGGTGCTTAACAAATACCATTATTATTATTATTGTTATTATTATTATTATTATTATTATATTAATAATAGTAGAAGTAATAGCAGTAGCACTGATGAGAAACAGTATGGCCTGGTGGATAGGGCACAGGCCTGGGAGTCACAAAGACCTGGGTTCTAATCCCGGCCCCACCACTTGTCTCCTGTGAGGCTTTGGGCAAGTCACTTCACTTCTCCGGACCTCAGTTACCTCTTCTGTAAAATGGGGATTAAGATTGTGAGCTCCATATGGGACCTGTGCTATGTCCAACCTGATTATCTTGTACCTATCCCAGTGCTTAGTACAGTGCCTGGTACTTAGAAAGCACTTACCAAATACCATTTACATCATACTAGTGCTATTATCACTTCTGTTGCCAACTTAACATGGTCTTTGCTCCTCGTACATAAACATATATAGGCACACACACACACACACACACACACACACACACACACTCACACATACATCTTGTCAGAGCTTGGTCTAGTGGAAAGAGTATGTGCCTGGGAGTCAGAGAACCTGGGTTCTAAACCCAGCTCTGCCACTTGTTGCTGTGAGACCTGGGACAAGCCACTTAACTTCTCTGTGCTTCAGATTCTTCATCTGAAAAATAGGAGTTCAATACTTGGGCTGTGAACCCTATGTGGGACAGCTACCATGTCTGATCTGATTAATTTTCATGCACCCTAGTGCTTAAAATAGTACTTGACATAAGAGTGCTTAATGAATGCCATAGTTATTATTATTTTCATTATTATATAACCACTCCGTGTTCCTATTAGATTCAGCTCGCACCCTCCTTTCCCTCACAGGCACACCTTCTCGTGTGATATGTTCCCAACTCTCTTGTCTCCAGTCTCTGTCCCATGAACCTTCCTCTTGCCTGGAGCCCCCTCTCACTTCAAATCCACCGGTCCACAGCTCTCCCCATATTCCAAGCCCTCTGAGAGAAGCAGTATTGCTTTGTGGATAGAGCATGGGCCTGGGAGTCAGAGGGGGCTGGGTTCTAATCTCAGCTCTGCCACTTGTCTGCTCTTGGACCTTGCGCAAGTCACTTCACTTCTCTGTGCCTCAGTTACCTCATTTGTAAAATGGGGATTAAGACTGTGAGCCCCACCTGGGACAGGGACTTTGTACAACGTGATTTGCTTGTATCCACCCCTGTGTTTGGTGCAGTGCCTGGTGCAGAGTAAGTGCTTAACAAATACTACTATTATTATTATTTAAATTCAAGGATGCCTATCCCAATTAATTTTCTTTTTTCTAGGTCACATCATCCCTACTCTCTTTTTCAGCCTTTTTGTACTCATCTCTTCTCATTACACTTCAATATATACCATATTACCTACTCTACTATAAGACCACTTTCTACATTTATAAATTACTTTCATGCCTATCTCCCCCGCTAGACTGTAATCTCTTTGTGGGCAAGGATTGTGGTTTTTCTATTATATTTTCCCAAGCATTCAGTAGAGTGTTCCAAACACAATAAACACTTATTCAATACTTTGATAGACTGTAATCCATTTGAGGCTGGGAACCATGTCTTCTACCTCTATTGTAGTCTCCCAAGGGCTCACTACGGATCTCTGTACACACAGTAAGTGTTCAGTACTTTCAGTTGATTGACTAATTGAAAATTGACGCTACCTTGAGAAGAGATTGGATGTAAAAGAGTTCTGAATGACTCGGCACCAGATTCTTTATGATTCTCTAACAGTGAAATATTATTTATAACAATAACAATAATAATAATAACAATACTGGCATTTGTTATTTGGTATTTGTTTGTTAAGTAGTTGGTATTGAGAAGCAGCATGGCATAGTGGATAGAGTACGGGCTTGGGAATCAGAAGGACCTCGGTTAGAATCCTCGATACACCACTTGCTTGCTGTGTGGCCTTGGGCAAGTCACTTTACTTCTCTGGACCTCAGTTACCTCATTTATAAAATTGGGGTTGAGATTGTGAGCCCCACGTGGGACAGGGACTATGTCCAACTCGATATGCTCGTATCCACTCCAGCGCTTAGTACAATTTCTGCCACATAGTAAGTGCTTAACGAATACCATCATCATCATCATTATTATTGTTGTTGTCAAGCCATTACTATGTGCCAAGTACTGTACTAAGTGCATGAGTAGATACAAGGTAATCAAGGTATGGGGCTCACAGTCTAAATACGGGTAAGAACAGTTATAGAATATCCATTTTGCAGACGAAGGACTAAGGCACAAAGAAGTTAAGTGACTTGTCCAAGGTCAGCCAGCAGATAAAGGATTAAAGCCCAGGTTCTCTGACCCAGAAGCTCGCACTCTTTGATCTGGGCCTTGCTGCTTCTCAAAAGCAATCCCTCTGGAGTGATCATACTCACTCGGGAACTGTTCATCATTCTACTGTTGTGTCAGAAGTAGGCAAATCGAGTCCTCTCCTGAGACATAAACTTTGAGAAGTGACTAATGAGGCACTAAGGGAATGATTAGTTCAGTTGGAACATAAGTCTCTGTGGGGGTGGGGTGGGGACGAGGTTCCTCGGAGCTTGGAGACTAGAGCTATACTTAAGTGAGCCCCAAAGCTACCGAGAGAACAAAAGCTTTCACCAAACCTAATTCGTATTTTCTGTTGTAAACTCAGGCTGGGGAGGTTCAGGCCCTGGGGGATTCGTTTGTCTAGATAAGGCTCTCCTGAGAGAATACAGCACAGATTTAATGAGAAGCCACAGTTCAGAACCCTGTGTTTAACAATCTGCATACCGCTGTTCCATCTAAGAAAAAGATTGTGATTTTTACAGCTTTCACCTTTGTCTTCATCTCTCCCGCTGCCAACGTCCTTCCTACTACCTGGAACTCTCCCTTTCCACATCAGGCACACCACTACTCTCCCCTTCATCCAAACCCTGTTGAAATCACATCACCTCCAGGAAGTCTCTCCTGATTGATCACTGATATCCCCACTTTATATCCCCCATGACTGCCGTTTCAGCACTTCTGTCCCACTTAAGCATTTGGGTACTCATTATCGGGAATAATAATAATAATACTGATAATAATAATAATAATTACGGTATTTCTTAAGCACTTACTAAGTGTCAGGCAGTGTACTAAGAACTGGGGTGGATAGACACAAATTGGGTTGGACCCAGTCCCTGTACACATGGGGCTCACAGCCTCACTCCCCATTTTACAGATGAGGTAATTGAGGCACATAGAGGCTGAGTGACTTGCCCAAGGTCACGCAGAAGATAAGTGGCAGATCCGGGACTAGAACATATGACCTTCTGACTCCCAGGCTCATGCTCTATCCACTGAGCTATGCTGCTTCGCTGTCCATATCTCACACACTCTATTAATTGTAACTCATGTACAAATCCTCTTTCCTTCTTCCCATTTGAAAGATGAGGGAAATGAGGGCAAGGGAATAATAATAATGAAGATGATAATAATGATTGTGCTTGTTAAGCGCTTACTATGTGCCAGGCATTGTGCGAAGGGCTGGGGCAGATACAAGCCAATCGGGTTACAATCGGATACAATCGGATACAAGCCAGTCTAACCATATTCAAACCGCTGCCCGGATTGTCATTGTCCAGAAACGCTCTGGGCATGTTACTCCCCTCCTCAGAAATCTCCAGTGGCTACCAATCAACCTACGTATCAGGCAGAAACTCCTCACCCTTGGCTTCAAGGCTCTCCATCACCTCGCCCCCTCCTACCTCACCTCCCTTCTCTCCTTCTACAGCCCACCCCGCACCCTCTGCTCCTCTGCCTCTAATCTCCTCACCGTGCCTCGTTCTCACCTGTCCCACCGTCGACCCCAGGTCCACGTCATCCCCCTGGCCTGGAATGCCCTCCCTCCCAACATCCGCCAAGCTAGCTCTCTTCCTCCCTTCAAGGTCCTACTGAGAGCTCACTTCCTCCAGGAGGCCTTCCCAGACTGAGGCCCCTCCTTCCTCTCCCCCTCCTCCCACTCTCCACCCCCCGTCTTACCTCCTTCCCTTTCCCACAGCACCTGTATATATGCATATATGTTTGTACATATTTATTACTCCATTCATTTTACTTGTACATATCTATTTTATTTATTTTATTTTGTTGATATGTTTTGTTTTGTTCTCTGTCTCCCTCTTTCTAGACTGTGAGCCCACTGTTTAGTAGGGACCGTCTCTATATGTTGCCAACTTGTACTTGCCAAGCGCTTAGTACAGTGCTCTGCACACAGGAAGCCCTCAATAAATACGATTGATTGATTGATTGATTGATTGATTGGGTTGGACACAGTCCCTGTCCCACTTGGGGCTCACAGTCTCAACCCCCGTTTTGCAGATGAGGGAAATGAGGCAGAGAATAATAATAATAATAATAATAGTGTTTGTTAAGCGCTTACTATGTGCTGAGCACTGTACTAAGCGCTGCGGTGGATCCAAGCCAGTCGGGTTGGACACAGTCCCTGTACCACATGGGGCTCAGAGTCTCAACCCCCGTTTTACAAATGAGGGAACTGAGGCATAGAGAAGGGAAGTGACTTGCCCAGAGTCACCCAGGAGACAAGTGGCGGAGGCAGGATTAGAATCCAGGTCCTTCTGGCTCCCAGGCCCGGGCTCTAGACAGTACACCAAGCTGAGTGTCGATGTTGATTTATTTTACTTGTACATATTTATTCTATATTATGTTTTTAATATGTTTTGTTTTGTTCTCTGTCTCCCCTTTCTAGACTATGAGCCCGCTGTTGGGTAGGGACCGTCTCTATATGTTGCCAACTTGTACTTCCCAAGCGCTTGGTACAGTGGTCTACACACAGTAAGCGCTCTATAAATACAATTGAATGAATGAATTAATCCCCCCGCCCTACCTTCTTCCCCGCCCAACAGCACTTGTATATATATATATATATATATATATATTTGTATAGATCTTTTGCACTACTTGTTTTACTTGTACATATTTACTATTCTACTTATTTTGTTAATGATGTGCATATAGCCTTAATTCTATTTGTTCTGACGATTTTGACACCTGTCTACATGTTTTGTTTTGTTGTCTGTCTCCCCGTTCTAGACTGTGAGCCCGTTATTGGGTAGGGACCGTCTCTACGTGTTGCAAACCTATACCTATACTTCTGCACACAGTAAGCGCTCAATTGATTGATTTAATTGATTAAATGAATGAATGAATTATTTTAGAGCAGATCATGACCCTCAGCAATGTATTCTGATCTGTCCACTTTCTCCTCTTTACCTATGCTCTGAACTTCACCAGAAGTGAACTTCACCAGAAATCTAACCATCGTCACCTTCTCTCTTCTTGACTCCTGTCTCTGACCTCCCATGTAATCCTTCCTGCACATTTTCTCCTTCCTGGAGATCTTCATGTCCTCCTGCATTCCCAGATTCCTAGATGCAAACACCACTGGGGACAGGACCATTTCTTACAATAGTTGTGTAACACAGCTGTTCTTCTGTATCCTGCCGGAGAAGACCGAGTTCTTCCTCCTGGCCGCCACAAGCGCTGGGTACAAAGCTCTGCACAGAGTAAGCGCTCAATAAATACTATTGAATGAATGAATGAATGAATGTCCAGATTTTCCAGTCAATAGTATTGATTGATTAAGCAACTACTAAGTGCTAGTACCTACCAGGTGCCCTTAAGGAGTTCACTGTCTAACAATTGTTATTATTTATTGAGCACTCCTAAACAGTTGGGAGAATATTCAAGAATTAGTAATCAAACAATCAAAAGTATTTATTGAATACTTACTATGTTTAAGTACTTAGTACTTGGAAGAGAACAATAGAGTTAGTAATAATAATAATGATAATTGTGGTATTTGTTAAGCTCGTACTATGTGCTAGGCACTGTACTAAACACTGGGGTGGATACAAGCAAATCGAGTTGATCACAGTCTCTGTCCTGCATGGGGCTTACAGTCTTAATCCTCATTTTCCAGATGAGGGGACTGAGGCACAGACGAGTGAAGTAATTTATCCAAAGCCATATAGCAGACAAGTGGCAGAGTCGTAATTAGAACCCATGACCTTCTGACTCCCAGGCCCGTGCTTTCTAAACTACACCGTGCTAGGGAAGAGATCCATGTCCTCAAAGAGCTTACAATCTAAACGATTTCAGGTAGCAGGAAGCTACTGAGTATAGAGGCGTTGATATAAGTGGGGGTGATGAGTATGAAAACATTCCCTGCCCTCAACGATCTCACTTTCTTGGAAGGGTCATGGTGTAAGGAATAGGGCACAGGCTTGGGAGTCATAGGGTCAAGTGTTTTAATCCCAGCTCCACCAACTGTTTGCTGTGTGACCTTGGGCAAGTCACAACTTCTCTGGGCCTCAGTTCCCTCATCTGGAAAATGGGGATTGAGACTGCGAGCCCCACTTGGGACAGGGACTGTGTTCAACCCAATTTGCTTGTATCCACCCTAGCATTTAGTACAGTGCCAGACACATAGTAATAGATCAACAAATACAATATTAATAATTATTATAATAATAATAAAATAGCAGAGAAGACAATTCCCGTTATAGATCACAGACAATTGAGCAGCTACTGTGTGCCACAGTGGTGATTGCAATGCACTGAGCCTTCACAGTCCCACGCCCCCTCCCCCCACCTCGGCCCCTCGCCCCTATTTTCCTGCAGTCTGCATTGTCAAAGAACTGGCAGGGAGAGCAGTTGCCACTTGCAGTCACCGAACAGAATATCTCCAGTCAACCATATTTATTGAGCACTTACTGTGTGCAGAGCATGTCCTAAACGCTTGGAAGACGACAATATAACAATATAACAGGCACATTCGCTGAGCACAACGAGCTTACAGTCCAGAAGGGGTGAAAGACATTAGTATAAATAAATAAGTTACAGATATGTTGTTCGATGAATTACAGATGTTCAAGATCTCATCATCTGCAGACACCCCTGAGCTTTCCCGATGTGGTCAGGCATCGCTGAGTGTGTCAGACGGTGGCGTTCCCTGACTAAACCCTCATTTCCTCTTCTCCCACACCCTTCTGCATCGCCCTGACTTGCTTCCTTTATTCATTTCTCCCGTCCCAGCCCCACAGCACATATGTACATATCTGTAATTTCGTTTATTTATATTTATGTCTTTCTCCCCCTCCAGACTTTAAGCTCGCTGTGGGCAGGGAATATATCTGTTTATTGGTATAGTGTACTCTCCCAAGCGCTTAGTACAGTGCTCTGTATTCAATAAATATGATCGAATGAAATACGATTGAATGAATGAAGTAGGACTAGGGGCCGGAAGGATATTTTCCACTTTCTTGAGAACAGCAGGAGAATAAAAAAAGAGCAACAGCAGCAGCTGCTACAGGAGAGCCCCAATACGGCTAGAGGTACAGTGGCCACTTTTGCCCCGCGGGTAGCCCAGGGACCAGGGACCACTAGGTGATGAGTGAAGCCTACCCCAGCTCCAGGAAAGAACCCTTCAAGATCCTCATCACTCCTTCTTCGAGGCTTACCCTGGCAAATTAAAATTCTTTCCTCGGGGGGATTGAGAGCCGAGTTCATTAGTTCCTTGCTATAAGCATCGCCAGGGAATGTCTCCTTTGTTATTTAAAAAGCTCTCCCCATCTACATTGAGAAGAACTCATAAAGGGGCTGAATTTTGTCCCTGTAAAATAAGGGCTGGGGGAGAAAGGAATAATGTCAAATCTCCTTTCTGTGACTGTTAGAAAGCAGCTTGCTTTCTCCAGTCTCAGTTATCCTGTCTTTCCTTCCCTCTAGAACATACGTTTCTCCATCCCCGCTGGTAGGCTGCCAGGAAGGGTGTCCCCCAGGACTCCGACTCCTCTCCCCTCCGCAAACCGATGGAAGTAGCTGCAGCAGAAGGACGAGAATAAGGGAAATTCTGTCCTGCCTGGCAGGGCACCACAAAAATGGGAAGAGATTTGGGCTGTTTAAATGGAATGCAATTCTTTCGGAAAATAGGGAGAAAGTCGATTCGTATTTTCAAAGGAACGAACCATATTTTCAGCGGGAAAACTCTGACCAAAACCTTCGAGAGTGCCAGAAAAGTAATACACATTCCTCCTTGAGTACCAAGGTCCTCCCGAAATCTGACCTCTGCTGGTTTCTCCTGTCCCATACCTGACCTTTCTGATTTGGTCAGAGAAGGAGATAGCGACAGCTAGAAGGGAATCGGCTGGATTAGTATTTTTGCTGGCTGGAACGATCTCTGAGGGTTTGGGATTGGCCCGTGCCTCAGGTGATCTGTTGTCCCTGGCAACTGTCTCCTTTTCACCAGGCAGATCCTGGCCTGGCGCCCTGCTAGGGATCCATTTGATGATTTTCAGCACTTGGATACCTGGGATTCTAGCGCCAGCTCTGCCTGGAGATGGCTGACGTGACTGATGATTTCCCTGAACCTGGGTTCAAAAATCCGGGTGAATTCCTCGATTGCTACTTTTTATTGCTGATCTCTCCCTTTAGATTGTAAACTTCCCACAGACGGGGTCTGTAGTCTATTGTTGTGCTCTGTATGCAGTAAGCACTCAATAAATACCACCGACTGATTGATTTTACTTCCCTAAGAGCCTATGAGAGTGTTGTGTACAGAAGAGGTGCCCAATAAACGCTGATAAGGATTGGGTTAATAAAGACAGCCAGGGTGATGATAATGATTCGGCCCAATGAGAAAAGGAGAAGCATTCCAACTGGTTTCTTTGAGTTTCCCTTTTCAGCCTCTCTCCTCATTTAATCGTATTTATTGAGCGTTTACCTTTTGCAGAGAGCTGTACTAAAAGAGAATAATATAACAATAAACAGAAAACCTCCCTGACCAACTTCACGTCTGCTTCCTCTCTTATCCTCAGTTGTGACCCCGGAGAAAATCCAGAATCAGCGATGAGAAATCAGACCTCAGTGACCGAGTTCATCCTCCTAGGACTGACAGACAATCCAGATTGGAAAATTGTTATCCTTTTATTCCTGCTACTCACTTACTTGTTGAGCATCACTGGGAACCTGACCATCCTCACTCTCACCCTACTTGACTCCCACCTCCGGACCCCAATGTACTTCTTCCTCCAGAATTTCTCTTTCCTAGAAATTTCGTTTACGTCGGTCACCATTCCCAAACTGCTGGTGGGTAATTCGACCGGGGACAGGACCATTTCCTATAATGCTTGTGTCATTCAGATGTTCTTCTTCATCTTCCTGGGGGGACGGAGTTCTTCCTCCTAGCCGCCATGTCCTACGATCGCTATGTCGCCATCTGCCGGCCGCTGCACTGCTTGACCATCATGAGCTGGAGAGTCTGCACCCTGCTAGTCCTCTGCTCCTGGCTGGTCGGCTTCCTGATCATCTTTCCGGGCCTCATCATGGGTCTCCAGCTGGAATTCTGTGACTCGAACGTCATCAACTATTTCACCTGTGACACTGCGCCCATGCTGGAAATCTCGTGCACTGACACGCAATTATTAGAGAAGATGAATTTTATATTTGCAGTTGGGACACTCCTGGTCACTCTGGCACTAGTCGCTGTGTCCTACGCGGCCATCATCCGCACCATCCTGAGACTGCCCTCCACCCAGCAAAGACAAAAAGCCTTTTCCACCTGCTCCTCCTACATGACACTCATCCCCCTCTCTTATGACAGCTGCATATTCATGTACTTCAAGCCATCCCCCAAGGAAGGTTTAGACTTCAACAAGAGGGTGGCGGTGCTAAACACTTCCGTGGGCCCTATGCTGAACCCCTTTATCTACACCCTACGAAACCAGCAGGTGAAGCAGGCCATCAAGGACGTAGCCAAGAAGGTGATTTTCTTAAAGAAAAAATAAGAGGCTTTGATACTTGCTTGTGATTCTGTAACAGAAAACGAAATTAAATGGCCAAAGCTTTCCTTGGTGAGGATGGACTTACACCTGCCTCTGTCTCCCCCTTTTAGACTGTGAGCCCACTGTTGGGTAGGGACTGTCTCTATATGTTGCCAACTTGTACTTCCCAAGCGCTAAGAACAGTGCTCTGCACACAGTAAGCGCTCAATAAATACGATTGATGATGATGATGACCTCCCGCTCAGGTCTTCCTTCCTCATCCTCTTTTTTCTGTTTCCACTCCCAAATCTGATCTGCTCACCACTTTGTTCACTAGACCTGCCCTATCCCTTTCGGCATCAACTTTAGAACTAGTGGTCGTATGAGTAGTAGAATAATAATTGTGGTATTTGTTAAGTGCTTACTATTTGTCAGGTACTATACTAAGCGCTGGGGTGGATACAAGCAAATCGGGTTGGACAGAGTCTCTGTCGCTCGTGAGGTTCAGGATAGTAGTAGTAGTAGTAGTAGTAGTAGTAGTAGTAGTAGTAGTAGTAGTAGTAGTAGTAGTAGTAGTACTTTCCCATTGCTATAGACAGCACCACCCTCCTTCCTGTCTCACAAGCCCATTACCTTGATGTTATCCTTGACTCCTCTCTCTCATTCAACCCACAAATTCAATCCGTCGCGAAATCCTGAGGTCCCACCTTCACAGCATCGCTAAAATCCGCCCTTTCCTCAACATCCATACTGCTACCACGCTAATACAATCACTCATCCTATCCCGTCTGGATTACTGCATCAGTCTCTCTATGCTGACCTCCAGCCTCCTATCTCTCCCCACTCTTGTCCATACTTTATTCTGCTGCCCGGATCATTTTTCTACCAAAACGTTCTGGACACGTCACCCTTCTCCTCAAAAAAATCCTCCAGTTGTTGCTAATCCACCTCCGTATCAAACAAAAAATCCTCTCCATTGGCATTAAAGCACTCCATCACCTTGCCCCCTCCTACCTTAACTCGCTTCTCTTTATCCACAATCCAGCCCACACACCTCGCTCCTCCAGTGCTAACCTACTCATTGTGCCTTGATCTCTCCTGTCTAGCCGCCTAGTCCTAGTCCACATCCTGCCTCTGGCTTGGAAAGCACTCCCTCCTCAAATACGCCAGAAAGTTACTCTCCCCCAACCTCTTCAAAATCTTACTGAAGACACATCTTCTACAAGAGGCCTTCCCAGACTAAGTCCCACTTTTCCTCATCTTCCATTCCCTTCTACGTCGCCATGACTTGTTCCCTTGGCTCTTCCCCCCTCTCCCAGCCCCACAACACGTATGTATATATCTGTAATTTTATTTTTTTATTGATGTCTGTTATTTGTATTGCTGTTTGTCTTCCCCTTCACCTTGTAACCTCCCCAGAGCTTAGAACAGTGTTTTGCAGATAGTAAGCGCTTAATAAATGCCATTATTATTATTATTATTCCCACACCTCAGACTGTGAGCTCACTTTGGGCAGGAATTGTCACTCTTTGTTGTTGTATTGTACTTTCCCAAGCGCTTAGTATAGTTCTCTGTGCACAGTAAGCGCTCAATAAATACGATTAAACGAACGAATAAATAAATAAATAAATAAGTAGTAGTAGTAGTAGTAGTAGTAGTAGTAGTAGTAGTAGTAGTAGTAGTAGTAGTGATTCTCTGTCTCTCCCATCTTCAGTCCATACTTCACTCTGCTGCCCGGATCACTTTTCTTAAAAAAAGGCTCAGTCCATATCTCCCCTCTCCTCAAAAACCTCCAACTGTTGGCCATCAATCTGTGAATCAAATAGAAATACCTAACTATAGGCTTTAAGGTACTTAATCATCTCTCCCCCTTCTACCTTACTTCACTCATCTCCTACTGCAACCAAACCCACACACATAGCTTCTTTAATACCAGCCTACTCATTGTACCTCAATCCCTTCTTTGTCACCACAGACCTCTTACCCACATCCTCCTTCTGGCTTGGAATTCCCTCCCCCTTCATATCTGACAGGCCACCACAACCCCCACTTCATTCATTCATTCATTCATTCAATCGAATTTAATGAGAGTTTACTGTGTGCAGAGCACTGTATTAAGTCTTGAGAGAGTACAATATAAAAATAAACAGACACATTCGCTGCCCACAAAGAGTTTACAGTCTAGAGGGGGAGGCACACTTCGATATGAATAAATAAATTATTGATCTGTCTATGAATGCTGTGGGTCTTCGATGGGGGTGGGTAAAGGGAGCAAGTCAGGGCGAATTGGAAAGGACTGGGAGAGAGGAAAGGAGGGCTTAGCCAGGCTGCCGGTCTCCCCTCTGCAACATCTCCAAGATGCGCCCTTTCCTCTCCATCCAAACCGCTACCCTGCTCGTTCAATCTCTCATCCTGTCCCGACTGGATTACTGCAACAGCCTGCTCTCCGATCTCCCATCCTCCTGTCTCTCCCCACTTCAATCCATAGTTCACGCCGCTGCCCGGATCGTCTTTGTGCAGAAACGCTCTGGGCATATTACTCCCCTCCTCAAAAATCTCCAGTGGCTACCAATCAACCTACGCATCAGGCAAAAACTCTTCACTCTCGCCTTCAAGGCTCTCCATCACCTCACCCTCTCCTACCTCACCTCCCTTCTCTCCTTCTACAGCCCAGCCCGCACCCTCCACTCCTCTGCCACTAATCTCCTCACCGTGCCTCGTTCTCGCCTGTCCCACCGTCGACCCCCGGCCCATGTACTCCCCTGGCCCGGAATGCCCTCCCTCCGCACATCCGCCAAGCTAACTCTCTTCCTTCCTTCCAAGCCCTACTAAGAGCTCACCTCCTCCAGGAGGCCTTCCCAAACTGAGCCTCCTCCTTCCTCTCCCCCTCCTCACCATCCCCCTGCCTTACCTCCTTCCCCTCCGCACAGCACCTGTACATATATATATATATATATATATATTTGTACACATTTATTACTCTATTTATTTATTTGACTTGTACATATTTATTCTATTTGTTTTATTTTGTTAATATGTTTTGTTTTGTTGTCTGTCTCCCCGTTCTAGATTGTGAGCCCGCCGTTGGGTAGGAACCGTCTCTATAAGTTGCCAACTTGTACTTCCCAAGCGCTTAGTACAGTGCTCTGCATACAGTAAGCGCTCAATAAGTACGATTGAATGAATGAATGAAAATGAAGCTTTCAATAAATGTCATTGACTGAGTGTCTGATTGATAATTGTAGCAGCAAAAAAAGTAATAATAGGAAAGCAGCAGTAGTGGTAGCAGACGTAATAACACTGATAGAAGTAGTCATAGTAGATATAGTAGTAATAGAAGCAGTATACGTAATAACAGAAGTAATAGAATAAATAAATGAATGTATATTAATTAATTATTGTTATAGCATTTGTTAAGCGCTTACTTTGTGCCAGACATCATTCTAAGCGCTGAGGTAGATGCAAAAGATAGTCGGGTTGGACACAGTCTCTGTCCCACATGGGGCTCACAGTCTTACTCCTCATTTTACAGATGAGGGAACCGAGGTACAGAGAAGTGAAGTGACTTGTCCAAGGTCATACAGCAGGCAAGTGATTGAGCGGGGAATCTCCCTGAGCACTCAGTAACTTGTTCTGATCACTCCATTTTTAAATATATTTTATTTCTATCTCGCCCATTAGAGTGGAACCTACTCGTGGGCTGAGAATTTGCCTCATGTGTCTTACCAATCAATTTCTACTCACATCAAATGGGAGATCCTCTCTGTTGGCTTTTGGACTGTCATCCTGCAATCTTCCCGATACCAATCTAATCTCTTCTCCCAAGCCTCCTACCCAGACTGTGGCCTTTCCTCCTCCCAAGCAAACCTTCCAAACGGACCTCGCTGGTGATCCTGCAATATTCCATATCCTACTCCCTTCCCGCTCCAGGAAGCACTCTGTCCTCTTCCCTTAGCCAGAACACATCAGAACTTTGCTTCAAAGCCAAATGTTACTTCCTTCAGGAAGCCTTCCTTGATTGATAGCTCCCTTTCCTGGTTGGGATGTCCCATTAGCCACTTTCACTACCTTGTGCATTTCTTTTTTAGTCGTGTACCTGTAAGTTTTGTGAGTGTGACTGTGACTCGTATTTGAATGACTTGCCCGAGGTGATCAAAACACCAGTAACAGAGCTGGGACAAAAACCTAGATAATCGACTGTCTTTTCCACCTATGGCAGACAAGATAACTCCTTCTCCTCCAAACCATTTTTCAATCCCCACCTCCACCATGTTGGATCCCAGAAAACGGTAAAATGGGGTTAAGTAACCTCTAGGTCCCGCGGAATGTAATCTATCTCGTTTCTTCTGGCATTTGATAAGGACTTACTATGTGTGAAGTAGTCAGTCAGCCAGTTAATCATATTTATAGAGCACTTACTGTGTGCAGAGCACTGTACTAAGCGCTTGAGGAAGTACAATACAACAATAAACAGACACATTCCCTGCCCAATATGAGCTTACAGTCTGAAGGGGGAGACAGTCATTAATAAATAAAAAAGCATTGTTTTAAGCCCTGGGGCAGATGCAAGTTGCAAGTTGACAGATGCATGTCCCTGTCCCACATGGGGTTTACAGTCTAAATTGGACGGAAGAAGTTAATCTTGATCAGTGCCAAGTGATAATCTCACATGATGTTAGCAGAACAGTGCTGTCTTCTTCGTTTCTGTAACAGGAAAGAGTAACTGCTCTGCGAAGAAAATGGTGATATCATTCACAGGAAAAGTGAACTCAACTTCGAAAAAAACAAATGTCATTACTGTACATATATTTAATATCTCCTTCCTGTCTTCAAACCTGAGGGCTGTTGGAAGTGATCATAGATGATCCTATGTAATGAACGATCCTGGGCAGCTATGAATCTCTCTTTCTCCAGTCACCCAGAGGCCATGGAAAAATCAGTAGGGACTGAGGAAGGGAAAGAAAAGAATGTATGTCTCATGTCATTACTCTCATACTATAGCCCAGCCCACACACTTTGTTTCTCTAATGCCAACGTACTCACTGTACTTTGATCTCACCTAATCTAGCCGCTGACCTCTCTTCCACGTCCTGCCTCTGGCCTGGAACGCCATCCGCTTTCATAATCGAAAGAAAATTACTTTTCCCGCCTTCAAAGCCTTATTGAAGGCACATCTCCTTCAAGGGGATTTCCTTGACTAAACCCTCATTTCCTCTTTTCCCCCGTCCCTTCTGAGTTACCCTGACTTGTTCTTTTTATACACCACGCCCCACCAAGCACCACAGCGCAGCACATATGTATATACCTGGAATTTATTCATATTAATGTCCATCTACCTCTCTAGACTGTAAGCTCGTTGTGGGCAAGGAATGTGTCTGTTATATTGTTGTGATGTACTCCCCCAAGCCCTTAGTACAGTGTTCTGCTCGCAGTAAATGCTCAATAAAAACGATTGTTCGATAGAGTTGGACATCTGTGTAACCTGACTCTCAAGCCATATATCTCAGCACCTTGGACAATTCCCACGTCCCCTGCTTCTAGATCCAGCACTGGATTGTGTGGAATCAGAGGGACAGAAATATCCAATGATATTCTAGATAGCGATATGAGGATGTTCTCGTGATACTCTAGATTGTATCGTAGAAAGGAAGTGCTAACTGTAGTCCAAAGTTCTGACCCAAATCAGACCGTCCCTCTGGAGCTTTCTACCACTTCTTAACATTGGAGCAAATGGAAGGAGAGGGAAAGGAGGGAAAACATCCATCTTTTTCTGGAAACTTTTCTGGGGCTAATTTGGGCTCTCGGAATCGCGTCCCTCCCCACCCCTACCCCAGGATAAACCCAGTGTCTCTGCCCTTCCTAGGGGAAGAAACTAGCCAGGGGTCTCCAGGCTGAGTCCCAGCAGCCCTCGCCTCGCCTCTATGCTCTGAGCACTTGTTTCTGCTCTCCGTTCTGTTTCCCAAGGGCACCAGTCTCTGTTGTCTGCCATCGTGGTTAACGGCATAGATTCATTAGTACTCCCTGCGGCTTCTCGCAGCTCACCTGTGGCTCCTCGCCCCCTTTTCCCCAGAGCCCATCGCGAACAGAGCGGATAAAGACAGCCTGACCCTCGGCCTTCAGAGTCTCTCACCTCCCTGCTCAGTGAATAGGACTCCTTCATCCGGACAAACCATGATCCACCCTGATGATCCCGACAGCGTTGATATGGCCTCAAAGGCAAAAGCCGGCAGGGTCCTGGATGAGTTCTGGGGAAAACCGGCGGGGAGTTCCTCTGGGATTCCCCACGACCCTCCATCACCATCACGCTGAGATTTTAGTAGGGTGAGGTAGAGGCTGCTTCCGTATGTTCAAGAGCTGGAACTAGACTGAAACACAAAATTCTCTTCTGTCTCGACATGCCGAGTCAAAGTCCCGAGAAAGCCATCGGAGAGAGTGGGAAAATTGTGTAGTCTTTTCTTGACACGAGAAAGATTTTCCCTTTCCTCCACCTGCCGTTCTGCAGGTAATAGATCTGAATGTTCAGTCGGTGCACCCATCAGCCAAACAGTAAATTAATTAATCAATAGCACTAAATTAGAACCCACTCTTACATAGTCAATCAATCAAGCCATAGAATTGACTAAGCACCTGCCTGATTGGTGCAGAGCACGATTCAGAGCTCTTGGGCTCTTGGGAGAGTAAAGCAAAGTTAGGAGAATCCGGACCTCGGAGTCAGAAAGACCTGGGTCCAATCACGGCCCGACCACTTTTTTGTTGTGTGACCTTGAGCAAGTCATGTACTCAGGTACATCATCTGTAGAATGGGGATTAAGACTATGAGCTCCACCGGGACATGGACTGTATCCAACCTGATTACCTTGTATCTACCCAGCGCTTATCACAGTGCCTGAATCATGGTAAGTGTTTAAGAAATACCATAAAAAGTCCCTGTCCTCACGGAGTTAACAGTCTAGCGGGGGAGATTGTAGGGGAGAGGGTTTAATTCAGAGAAAAGTGTTGGTAAAGGAGAGATTGAAATTAAGGACAATAAAATAAGAAAAGAGGCTGATGGGGTAGATAGTTCAAAGACACTGCCGTCTACTCTTCTTTGGACACTTCACTCATTCAGTCGTATTTATTGAGCACTTGCTGTGTGCAGAACACTGTACTAAACGGTTAGAAATTCGGCCACAGAGGCAATCCCTACCCATCAAGGAGCTCACAGTCTAGAACAGGGGAGAAACAGCACTTGTGCATTGCAGCTAGTGTTGGTGAATGACAGTAACCTTATAAAGGGCAGGGAGTATGTCTGTTATAGACTGTTGGGTAGGGACTGTCTCTGTATGTTGCCACCTTGTACTTCCCAAGCTCTAAGTACAGTGCTCAGCACACAGTAAGCGCTCAATAAATGCGATTGATTGATTGTTATTGTTATATTGCATTCTCCCAAGCGCTTAGTACGGTTTTCTGCACACAATAAGCCCTTACAAATACGATTGAATGAATGAACGACTGAATGAAGGAAGGGAGAGAGCAGGGGTTCACTGCTCCTGGTCTCTCCACCTGGTCACAGGCTGCTTCTGTGCCAGCCCTCACTTTCCCTCTCCCTTCTGCTGCATCAACAGATCCAGTCAACGAGAACAAGCAACGGCGGAAAACGGCACCGGGGTGACAGAGGTCATCCTCGTGGGGCTCACCGATGACCCCCACCTGCAGGCTCCTCTCTTCTCTATCCTCTTCCTCACCTATGCATTAAGCGTCACCGGGAATCTGACCGTGGTCACCCTCACCTTGCGGGACTCCCGCCTCCGCACCCCCATGTACTTCCTCCTGCGCAGTTTCTCCTTGCTGGAGGTCGCCTTCACATCTGCCAGCATTCCCAGATTCCTGGTCACCAACGTCACCGGAGACAGAACCATTTTCTTTTCCAACTGCTTCACTCAGCTGTTCTTCAACATCTTCCTGGGGATGAAGGAGTTCTTCCTCCTGGCCGCATGTCCAACGACAGCTATGTCGACCTCTTCCAGCCCCTTCCCTACACGACAGTCATCAGCCGGGGCTTCTGAGATCTGCTGGTCCTCTGCTACTGTCTGGCAGGGTTCCTGGTCGTCTTTCCCCCAGTCATTGTTCTCCTCCATCATGATTTCTGCTCCTCCAATATCATCAACCACTTCATCTGTGATTCTTCTCCCATGTTACAGCTCTCCTGCTCGTATACCCGGTTCGTGGAGCTAACGGCTTTCCTCCTGGCGTTGAGGACGCTCCCGGTCACCCTGGTTCCGGAGACCGCGCCCTACATAGCCATGATCTGCGCCATCCTGAGACTGCCCTCAGCTCAACAGAGGAGAAAGGCCTTTTCCACCTGCTCCTCACACCTGGTCGTGGTCTTCATGACATTTGGCAGTTGGCATTTGGCATCTTCATGTACATCAAACTGTCCGCCAAGGACAGGGTGGAACTGACCAAGGGGGTGGCGGTGCTCAAAATTTCCGTTGCCCCCATGTTGAACCCCTTCATCATCATCATCAATCGTATTTATTGAGCGCTTACTGTGTGCAGAGCACTGTACTATGCGCTTGGGAAGTACGAATTGGCAACATATAGAGACAGTCCCTGCCCAACAGTGGGCTCACAGTCTAAAAGGGGGAGACAGAGAACAAAACCAAACATACTAACAAAATAAAATGAATAGAATAGATATGTACAAGTAAAATAAATAAATAGAGTAATAAATATGTACAAACGTATATACACATACACAGGTGCTGTGGGGAAGGGAAATGGGGGGGATGGAGAGGGGGACGAGGGGGGAACGAGCGGAACGAGCAGGTCAAGCAGGTCTTCAGGGCCCTGGTGCACCCAGTGGGGTTTTCCTCTAGGAAGTGAGGGCTCATCTGCGATAAAATACCACAGGAAAATCTGCAGGAGTCGCAAAGTGTCGACCACAGAGATTCGGTGCCTGTACATTAGCCTCATCTGCTGCCCGACAAACAGGGCCTGGCCGTTCTCTAGCCCTCTGTGCGCCCCTACACCTGCCCTCCTGTAAATCCCTCCCTTGGCCAGGTTCCCTCTGGAACCCGAGCCCTTCTGTCCTCATCCATTTAGAAGGGAACTTTGCTTTTTCCCTCCACATGATAGAGATGTTCCGAGGTTTGCTCTGCAGGGCGGTGCCGAAGCTGTTCGAGTATCACAGGTGCAGTGTGTGTGTGTGTGTGTGTGTGTGTGTGTGTGTGTGTGTGTGTGTGTCTAACTCTCCTTCCGTGTCCTAGCTAAGTGAATGCTTGCACCTTGATCTTTGATGTCACTTGATGTCACTGGTCATGGGTGGAGGGGAACCCAAAGGCTCACCACCTCTCGCTACTATCCTATTGCTCTTACACTTCTACCCTCTTGCCCTCTCCATCTCATTCCCACTTCCTTTCATTTCAGCACGCATGCATGGGTAAATATTAGATTTAATTATAGTGATATATTCTTATTTGGTCAGGCATTTGAGCAGTCATTAGAAAACCAGTGTAGCCTAGTCGATAGGGCAGAAGCCTGAGAGTCAGAAGGACCTGGGTTTAATCCCGGCTCTGCCACTTGTGTGCTGTGTGACCTTGGGCAAGTCACTTCTCATCTCTGTATCTCAGTTACCTCATCTGTAAAATGGAGATTAAAACTGTGAGCCTCATGTGGGACAGGGACTGTGTCCAACATAATTAATTTGTATGTACCCCAGCGCTTACTACAGTGTCTGGCACATAGTAAACACTTACCAAAAAACCATAAAAAGCAGCATTCCAATCTGTCTTATTTGTTCTGCCTCCTTCCTGTTCATTATTCTTACTTTGACTCCCACTCTTTGGAAATCATTTCTCTCTGTCTCTCCTATTTGATTGGAAATGCCTGGATAGCAGAAACTCGGTGTCTTTCTTCAGTTGTGCTCTCCCAAGCACTTAATACAGTGCCTAGAATTCAGTCAGTGGGCAGTTACTAGATTACATTTGATTGATTGATTAATTTCTTAGCCCTCGGTATGCCCTCAATAAATGCAAACAAATTTAAGGATTGCTTTGCACTCAGTATGTGCTCAATAAATGTCATCTGATTGATGGATGGATTGTTCTGCACTCTCTAGGCTCTCAATAAATACCATGAGATCTTTGAGCAGTCGGTGCCTAATAAATACCATTGAATGGTTTATTTGCTAGTTGAGTAAATAATTGCTAGACCTGACATCCTATTTGGTATGGACGGGAGCATCTCGATACGACATTGGAGGTTCTACAAGGGAGCTGAGTTTCAGGGAGAGTTGCAGGAAGCACTGAGCCCAGAGAAACTCAGCCCAGTATTTCACCACCTCTGGACCTAGCAGAAGGGTGAAGAGAGATCCCCATTGTTGCATCTTGCTTACTCTCCTCTTAGTTACCTGGACTAGGGATTAATCCATCAGAATGGCTGTGGCTGCGCCCCATCCCTCCGGATATGTCTCCAGTCCGAGTATTAAACGTTCAGTTAGAGCCACCAAAACATCTACCATTCAGTAGTGTCTCCCGACTCATCCCTGGAGATACTTTCATTAGTTTCACAATTGGTCCCCATGTGCCCACTGGGAACCAAGGAGAATAAAAACCCCTCTTCCTCCTGCAGAAGGTAGAGAAGTCCATCTCCAGTCGCAGGGGTCTAAATGGTCTCCCCTACTGTTAGCCTGCTCCATCCATCCTCTGCCCAAAAGTGAAGAAAGGCCTTTTCCATCTTCTCCCATAATTGTAGTGGTCTCCATAACATACACCAGCTGCATATTTATGTCCATAAAACTTTCCACCCAGGAAAGGGTGGACCTGACCAAAGGGGCAGGGATGTTCAATTCCACCACTTCATCTACATCCGCAAAACAGTAGGTGCCCCGGATTGTGTTTTCCTCTGGAAAGTGTGATGAGGCGGGGTGAGAAGGAGAAGTCAAGCAACACGGGGGCCACAGTATTCCAGTCAATCAACTGATGGCATTTATTGAGCACTTACTGTGTGCTTACTGAGTTAGGCGCTTGGGAGAGTACAGTGCAACGAGATGGTAAACACGTTCCCGGCCTACAAGGAATTTACAATCCAAAGGGGGAGACAGACATTAATAGTAATAATTGTATTTGATAAGCACTTACTATGTTCCAAGCACTATTCTAAACGATGTGTTCTAAGCGCTGGGTAGATAACAAGGTAATCAGTTTGTCCCCCATGGGGCACACAGTCTTAATTTCTATTTTACAGATGAGGTAACTGAGGCACAGAGAGGTTAAGCTGCTTGCCAATGGTCGCATAGCGACAAGTGGCAAAGTCTGGATTAGAACCCACGTCCTCTGACGCCCAAGGCCGTGCTCTTTCCACTAAGCTACGCTGCTTCTCTAATATAATATAACATTAATAATATAATATAACATTAATATAAAGAAATAAATTACTGATATGTACCTTAGTGCAGTGATGCTGAGGGGGTGTGATGATTACATGCTTAAAGGGTGCAGATCCAAGAGGATAGGCCACACCGAAGGTTCTGCAATAAAACATCAAACATTTTAAACTTTTATTGGAATCACCTCAATCCTGCTGTTTGAATAATTTGATCAAACATTGGCTAGAAAAAGTAGAATATCAAGGCTCCAAACTCCATCCTCATTTGTAATCTGTAAAATGGGGACAAAATACCCATTTCCTAAAGTTCTACCTGAGCAACCAGTCTGACCTGCCTGCATCTACACCATTAGCTTTCCAGTCTCTCTTCCTCGGTGAGGTGGGAGCTCCTTGTTGGCAACAAACATTTCTCGACCTATCAATCAACCAATAGTTTGATTGAGCACCAACTGGATGCTAAACGCTGTATTGAGCTCTTGGGAGAGGACAGCAGAATTGGTAGACACAATTCCTGACCTCAGGAAGTTTGTACCCTAGCAGGAAAGGCAGACACTTCAATTGATTACAGGTAGGAAGAGGTAATAGAGAATAAAGATGTGAGTATATTTAAACAGATTCTTAGGTGACTTGGGAATAATAAAGTGACAGTTGGTGAAATGAGAAGTCAGGGAAGAAATTAATTGGATCTAGCACGTCCAGTGAAGTTTCCAAGTGGTTAATACAGTACATTGCACCGTGAACTGAATGAAGGAGATATGTCGAGGATAACACCATAACACCAAAGTTATGGGCTTGTGAGACAGGGAGGTTGTTAATCGAACATATATATGTAATCCAACAAATATACATGAGTAGTCAGTAGGGAATAAATAAATCCATATGTGCTGGAATTGGCTGAAGGAATGATATGGCTCTAGGGAGTGAGAAATTAATTGGAGAAAGCTTGTTGGAGGAGATGAGATTTTAGGAGGGTGGTCAACGTGGGAAGAGCTGTGGTTTGTCTGACATGGGAAAGGAGGGAGTACCGGAGTACCAGGTCTCTCCTTTGCTCAAATCCTTCCGACTGTCGACCATTCCTGTCCACATCAAGCAGAAACTCCTGACCATGAATTTCAAGGCTATCGCTCAATATTCCTGCTCTTCTGCTTATGCATTCTCTTCTCCCACCACACCCGTTTTCACTCTTCGCGCCTTCCAAATTAACCTAATATCCGTGCCTCATTCTCAACTCTCTCATCGCTGACCCCGGCGCCATGCCCTTCCTCCTACCTTGAATAACCTCCCATTTCATACCTGACAGACCATTATTCACTTTAAAGCCCTTCTGAAATCCCTCTTCCTGCAGGAGTCCTTCCCCACTTATTTTTCTTTTACCGAGGTCTCATCTTCCTAATTACCACCTCAGCCCTTCTTCAATCCAAATTATCCATAACACATCCGATCATATCAATTTAGTCTCTCTCAGGTACCCTCTCAGCATTTTAAGATGAGCCATCTCTAGCATATATGACTTTTTTTAAACTCATCTTCAGCACTTGCATATTCATCTTTTCATTCAATTATTTAAACTGACCACTCTAGTGGTAAATTATTATTGCATTCGTTATTATCATCATTGTTGTTGTATTTGCTAATCGTTTACTGGATGCCAGACACTGTGCTAGGTACTGAAGTACGTACAAAACCATCAGGTCAGACGCAGTCTCTGTTCCACACTAAGATCACAGTCTAAATTGGAGGTAGAATAGGTATCAAATCCCCATTGAATAGCTAAGGAAAGTGAGGCAGAGATTCGTTGTGACATGCCCAAGGTTACACAGAAGACAAGTAGCAGAGCAGGGATCAGAACCTGGTTCCTGTAACTTCCAGGCCTGTGCTCTTTCCACTGGCCGACAATGATTCTTCTTCTCATACCTTCCTTCCTCGTTAGATTGAAATATTCTTGAGGACAGGGGACATGTATATTTACTGTATTGTATTCTCTCAAGAATTTAGCACCTTTCAATAACCACCAGGTAAATACCACTGACCGGTTGGTTGTATAAGAAATAGTACAGCTCACTGCTCCCAGGAGGCCCTCATGGCTAATACTACTGCAGTATGTGATCGTCTATTTAAGCCCTTACTTTCCCATAAATATATCTTCCTATTTTATTCGTAATTCATTTTGTTTCTCTCTCCCTCTTAGATTGTAAACTCCTTGAGGAGAGACCATGTCTTCTGCCTCTGTTTTTTATTTTTATTTTCTCAGCGTTTAGCACAGAGGTCTGGACACCGTATGTGCTGTTGATGGATTGGGATTATGTGTTTTCCTCCTAGAAGGGCTTGGGAAAGAACTAGTGGCTGTGAATCCCCGAGGGCAGTCGCTGGGGAGGACCAGTGTTGATGGAGTCAGAGAGCGGGGCCCAGACAGAAGGTCCTGATGTAGGGTGGGGCAGCACCGGGCTGATGGATGAACCTCTCCCCTCCCCAAGGCTAAAGATGGAGTCGCTGCCCCTTCCTAGAGAAAAACTCAGCCAAGGTCTCCAGACTGGGTCCCTGCAGTCCCTGTATCATCTCTAACTGCTGAGCCCCTGAATCTGCCCTCGAAGGCCCTCCCGGCCCCGTTCTCCACGGGCCCCAGTCTCCGCTGGACACCACCGAGGATAACGGTGTAGGCTCATTAGTGCTCCTGAGCGCTGCTCCCCGCGGCCCTGCTGTAACTCCGGGCCCCGGTCCCGGGAGCTGATCACAAACAGAGCGGATAAAAACCTGGCTGGCTCCTGCCATGACAGCCTTCAGAGTCACCCATCTCCCCGCACGGAGAACCGGGTCTGTTGCCGTGGCTGTTGGAATCCGGGCCACGAGTAGCTTTGAAACTTCTCTTCAGGCCACCGTCCCCTGTTGCTCTTGTCTTATTTATGATTGCCTTTATGGTTCCATCGCCATCCTTCTGCTTAATAATGATTAGATAGGAAAGTTTCCAGGGACCGGGTTTAATTCTTCCTTGGGTTATTTTCCCAGTGCTTAGTGCAGTGCTAGGCGCTATTGCTCCTCTTTGCTCCGGTGCTGGAGGAGGGAGGGGACCTCGTCTCTGTGATCTCTAAGAGTCTTTCCCACTCCCCGAGGGTCAGGAGCGTGGTAAGGTCATCTGGGATGAGCCCTGTCACTCTGGGTTCTGAATCGGATCTGGTCTCGGAAGCGCCGTGGGGACAAAGAGCGGGGAGCTGACCTTCAGCTGGCCTGGGGCAGACCCCTCAATAGAAGGTCTATTTAATGTCGAGCCACAGGGATGGAGCCGGGGGTCAGAGGGAGAAGGCCTGGATGTGGCGAGGTGGGAAAGTGCTCCCTGGTCCCTCCTCTCCTGTCCTTTGGTGCAGTATACCAGCAGGCCTGCTTCAAGGGGGAAAGAGTGAGGCCTCCCGAGTTCACCTTCTGAGGGTGGCCATCACGAACCTGTTCAGGGGAAAGTGAGTCTGTGCCTTCTCTCATCTCCGTTCCTCCTGATTTCATTCTCTTCATCTCCAAAGCATATATGGAGCTCGTTTGAGCTGACTCGTGTGACTTCGTCGGCTCTGGAACCTTCAAAGGCATTTTTCTTGTTATTAGGGGCGACACTGGACATGAATTATGAATATTATTTATTATTATCATTACTATCATTGTTGTTGTGCTAGTTGTAGTTGTTGGTGTTGTTGTTATGGCACTTACTGAGCACTTGGGTAGATGAATGGCATTCACAGCAGATACATTCCCTGTCCCACAATGGACTCAAATCTCATCCGCACTTTACAGAGGAGAAAACAGAGGCCCAGAGAGGCGAAGGTATTTCTCTAAGGTCACAAAGCAGGCAAAGGACAGATCTAGAATGAGAAGCCAGTCCTATGTTCTGACCCCTAAATTACCCAGCCTCTTTTATGTCTTTCAGTCCAGCAAAGGAGGCCACTGGTCTGGGTAAGCCACGTGAACGTAAGCCACTGGCATCTCCCCGAACGGGTGTTAGGGGTGGCTTCTGGGTAGACCTTACCCCCACCCTGGAGAACCGGGCCCCCTGTTAGAGGAGTTGCCCAGTCAGGTCAGCCTTCAGTTCTCGTCTGTGATGGACTGTCTTCACTCTTCAGAAGGAGGCAGAACAGTCTAATGAAAAGAGCACGGAATTGGGAGTCCCGCCTGGCTTCTAGTCCCAACTCTCCCTCTGGTATATTGGCTAACCCTGGGTAAAAACTTCACCACTCTGAGCCTCAGCTTCCTCCTCTATAAATGAGGATAAGATAGACTTCAAGTCCCCCTGAGGGATATAAATTGGGTCTGATGTGACCATCCGGAATCTAACTCAGCACGTCAGGTGGTGCTTAGCACACAGGGCACGCTTTGGTACTGCTGTAATTGATTCATCCATTACCCAAGATAATTCATGGATTGGGTATAACCACCGCCCGATGGGAAAGAACACCAGAGAAGTGAAGAAGAAGATGTTGTATAACCAGGAGTAGGAGGAGGAAGGAGAAGAGGGATGGGGGGATAAGGAATACAGAAGAAGGGAGGAAGAGGAAGAAGGTGAAGGGGAAGAGAAGAACGAGAAGTAAAAGGAGAAGAAAGAAGAGTAAGAGCTGTAGAAGGAGAAAGAAAGGGGTAGAAGAGGTAAAGAAAAAAGTCGTAATGAGATTAGGAAGAAACAGTCGGTCGATCGTATTTATTAAGCACTTACTGTGTGTGGATCACCGTACTAAGCATTTGGGAAAGTACAATATAACAATATGAGACACATTTCCTGCCCACAACGAGCTTACAGTCTAGAGGAGGAAACAGACAATATAAATGAATAAAATTACAGATTCGTACATATATGCTGTGGGACTGGGAGGGAAAATGAATAAAGGGAGTACGTCGGCAATGCAGAAGGGAGTGGAAGAAGGGGAAAGGAGGGCCTCTTAGAGGAGATATACCTTCAATAATGCTTTAAAAGTGGGGAGAATAATCGCTTGTCAGATATGAAGAGGGAGAGCATTCTAGGTCAGAGACAAGACATGGGCGAGAGATTGACGATGAGAAGGTACAGTGAGAAGGACAGCATTAGAGAAGCAAAGGGTGTGGGCTTGGTTGTAGAAGGAAAGTAGTGAGGGGAGATAGGAGAGGGCAAGATGATTGAGTGCTTTAAAGCTGACGGTAAGGAGATTCTGTTTGATGTAGCGGTGGATGGGCAACCACTGATAGTTCTTTAGGAGTGGGGAAACACGGACTGGACGTTTTTGTAGAAAAATGATCCGGGTGGCAGAGTGAAGTGTGGACCGGAGTGGGAAGAGGAAGCAGGGAGGTCATCAAGGAGGCTGATACAGTAGTCAAGACGGGATAGAACAAGTGCTTGGACTAATGTGGCAGCAGTTTGGATGGAGAGGAAAGGGCGGATTTTATCGATGTTGTGAAGGTCGAACTGAAACGATTTAGTAATGTGTTGAATGTGTGGATTGAGTGAAAGACAGGAGTCAAGGCTAACGCCAAGGTTACAGGCTAATGAAACAGGAAGGATGGTGGTGCCGTCTACAGTGATGTGAAAGTCAGGCGAAGGACAGAGTTTGGGTGGGAAGATAAGGAGTTCTGTTTTATATATGTCAGGTTTGAGGTGATGGTAGAACATCCAAGAAGAGATGTCTTTAAGGCAGGAGAAAATACAAGACTGCACAGAGAGAGAGAGAGAGAGAGAGAGAGAGAGAGAGAGAGAGAGAGAGAGAGAGAGAGATGGGCTGAAGATGTAGATTTGTGAGGAGAAGGAGGAGTCAGAGAAAGGTGAGACTGGAGGGAGTTAAAGGCAGGTAGTGGACCGCGTTTCTTGTCCTGTTTCCAAGAGGCCCCTCTAGACTGCATGGATCAGGGCAACTGGATATGATTATCTCAACCAGGCAGTAGCAGACAGAAGAGAAGAAGCAGGTAGTCGAAGGAGCAAGGAATAAAGAAAGAGGTGGGATCCAGAGAGATCCTCGCTGGCAGAGGAACCGTGAACTTTCAGGGAAGGCTGGCCTCACCCGTATCGTGGGCAAAAGGACCGGCACCTAGGAAAGGTAGATGGATCTCCTGGATCAGAATCCAGGGGATTTCCCCATGCCCTTTCTGGCCAACGTATACATAGTTTGGTTGTGCAGCAGCCGGAGCCTGAACCACTGACCGTCCAGGGGTGGGGGAATCGCTTGTTGTTTGGTCCATGGGCTCTTCTCCCCGTCTTAGGATGTTCCTGTACCTGTCCTCTGCTCCCCCATCTCTCTCTTTGCTCCTACAGGTTCGGCTGACGCCACCAATCAACCATGGGAAATGGCACGGGGGTGACCGAATTCATCCTCCTGGGGCTCACAGATGACCCCCACCTGCAGGCTCTGATCTTCCTCCTCCTCTTCCTCACCTACGCATTAAGCATCACCGGCAACCTGACCATCGTCACCCTCACCCTCCTGGACTCCCGCCTGCGCACCCCCATGTACTTCTTCCTGCGCAGCTTCTCCTTTCTGGAGATCGCTTTCACATCCGCCTGCATTCCCAGTTTCCTGGTCACCATCGTCACCGGAGACAGAACCATTTCGTTTTCCAACTGCTTCACTCAGCTGTTCTTCTTCATCTTTCTCGGAGGGTCGGAATTCTTCCTCCTGGCCGCCGTGTCCTACGACCGCTACGTCGCCATCTACCGGCCGCTGCACTACACGACCGTCATGAGCAGGGGTGTCTGCACCCTTCTGGTCCTCTGCTCCTTTCTCTTCAGTTATCTGATCGTGTTCCCACCGGTTGTGATGGTCACCCGGCTAGACTTTTGCGACTCCAACATCCTCAACCACTTCATCTGTGATTCTTTCCCAATGATGGGGATCTCGTGCACAGACACACGCTACCTGGAGCTGATGGCTTTCCTCCTGGCCTTGGGAACGCTCCTGGTCACCCTGGCACTAATGACCGCGTCGTACACTGCCATCGTCCACACCATCCTGAGACTGCCGTCAGCTCAGCCGAGAAGAAAGACCTTTTCCACCAGCTCCTCACACATGGTCGTGGTCTCCATCATGTATGGCAGTTGTATCTTCCTGTATGTCAAACCGTCCACCAAGGACAGGGTGGGACTGACCAAGGGGGTGGCGGTGCTCAACACTTCCGTTGCCCCCATGCTGAATCCCTTCATCTACACGCTGCGGAACGAGCAGGTCAAGCATGCTTTCAGGGCCCTTGTGCGCTGGGTTGGGTTTTCCTCCAGGAAGTGAGGGCTCATCTGCCATAAAATACGACAGGAAAATCTGCAGGAGTCGCAAAAGGTCGACCACAGAGATTCGGTGCCTGTACATTAGCCTGATGCTTCATCTGCTGGCCGACAAACAGGAATTGGCCGTTCTCCAGCCCTCTGTACGCCCCCGCACCCGCCTTCCCAGAAATCCCTGCCATCGCCAGTTCTCCCTGTTACCCTAGACCTTCTGAACTCGACCATTCAGAGAGGAATGTTTCCCTTTCCCTCCGTGTTATAGAGACGTTCCGAGGTCTGCTCTTCAAGTCGGTCCCGAAGCCGATGGAGTACCACAGGTGCAAAGTGATGTGTTTTTTTCTCCTTCCCCTGACTCTATGTCCTTTCTCCTGTCTCGAATTCCCTCACATTTTATACCTGCCAGACCACAATTCTCTGTCTTGAAAGCCCTTCGGAAATCCCTCTTCCTACAGGAGTTCTTCCCCATTTAGATTTTTTTACTTAGGTTTTACCCTCCTAACTACCACCTCAGCACTATTCAATTCCAACAACCCATAGCACGTCTGTTCCTATCAATTTAATCTCTCCCAGTTAATCTCCCTCCAACTTAAATTGAGCCAGCTGTAACACAGAAGACTTTATTTAAACCCATCTCGAGCACTTGTACACTAATCTTTATTCAACTGTGCATTCGAATATTTAATTTGGCCATTCTAGTGGTAAATTATTATTATTGTTATTGTTGTATTTGTTTATTGCTTACTGAGTGCCAAGCACTGTACTGAGCACTATGGTAAGTACAAGACCATCAAGTCAGATACAGACCCTGTTCCACACTAAGCTCATAGTCTATACTGAGGTAGAAGAGGTATTGAATATCCATTGAACAGCTAAGGAAAGAGCGCCGCCATAGACGCCCGGGACTCTGTTACCGAGAAGCCCGCCCGCCCGCCCGCCATCACACCGCGTGGCCCCCGCTGCTCCCGGAAGTATTCTCTCCTCAGAGCGCCGACATAGACGCCCGGGACTCCGTTCCCGAGAGGACCGCCCGCTCGCCCGCCATCACAACGCGCGGCCTTGCTGCTTTCGGAAGGATCGTCTCCTCAGAGCGCCGCCATAGACGCCCGGGACTCCGTTCCCGACAGGCCCGCCCGCCCGCCATCACACCGCGCGGCCTTGCTGCTCCCGGAAGGAGCCTCTCCTTAGAGCGCCGCCATAGACGCCCGGGACTCCGTTCTCGAGAGGCCCGCCCGCCCGCCCCCCATCACACCGCGCGGCCTTGCTGCTCCCGGAGGGATCCTCTCCTCAGAGCGCCGCCATAGACGCCCGGGACTCCGTTCCCGAAATGCCCGCCCGCCCGCCCGCCATCACACCACGTGGCCCCCGCTGCTCCCGGAAGGCTCCCCTCCTCAGAGCTCCCCCATAGGCGCCCCATGCTTCCACCTCCCCCCACTTAAGCGACCTTCTTTACAGTGCCCCACACCCCCCCCCCCATTCCGGTCCGGTCCTGACTGACTCTCCCCTCCGCCCCCCATCCTGGGAAAAAGGCCCTTGTTAGCACCATGTTACATTACCGACAACCTCATTCGCACCTACTCAGCTCTCCCATGCTAGTTGGCTGTTCGCTCCTCTCCCAAGGTATCTCTGCTCCCTGACCCTCCTTAACAGGCCCACCCTACTCCGGCACATAATAGTTTGTATCTGCTCTATGTAACATCATTATATGCCAATTTTATTATTGCCATAGCATATTGATTGTTTAACTACACCCTGTGATGCCATCGCCTACTTATATCATTGCTACTGTTTTATTGCTTCTGCATCTCAATTGTTAACCTCCCGCTGTACTGTAACTCGCCCTGCTGACCTCACCATGAACTTTCAATTCCCTTGCTCCCAACTGCCATTCCCATTCCTCACCTTCCCCTTCCCATCTCCCACCCAGCTTTTTCCATCCCTCTCACCCACCAAGACCACTCCCCCTCACCCCCTACCAAGGATCCCTCTGTACCAGCGCCAGTCCTCCACTCTTCCCTCCCGGCCCCTCCCTCCTCTTCTCCCCGCCCCCACCCCATCCCAGTTCTCCTTTCCCATCGCCACCCCTCTTCTCACTCTCCCCGCCCAGGCCACCGCCAACTCATCCCAATCCAAACCCTCCCCACCCCTCGCACCCTTCCCCCTCCCTCCCCTCCCTCGACAGCTGCTGCCAAGTGTGGCCTCTGGAACTCCCGCTCCGTTTTAAGTAAGATCCCTTTCATCCTGGACCTATTCCTTTCCAGCCCTCTACTCCTCCTCGCCCTAACTGAAACATGGCTGTCTCCAGACGACACGGTCTCTTCTGCCGCTCTCTCCAGTGGAGGCCTCTTCTTCTCCCATTCCCCCAGACTCACCGGAAAAGGAGGAGGTGTCGGTTTCCTTCTCGCCCCCTAATGTCGCTTTCGCACTATCCCTCCTCCCCTTCCCTTTCCTTCCCTTACTTTGAAGCCCACATTATTCGCCTCTACCACCCCCTCCAGATTCTTGTAGCCATCATCTACCGCCCTCCCGGCCCCACCTCCAACTTCTTTAACGACTTTGACCCCTTCCTCACCTTCCTTCTCTCCTTCTCCATGCCCACTCTGATCCTCGGAGACTTCAACATCCACACGAATATCCCTGATGACTCCTCTGCCGCCCGCCTTCTATCTCTCCTCGACGCTGCCAACCTCTTGCTCCACCCCACCTCACCCACTCACCAACTTGGTCATACCCTCGACCTCATCATCTCCTATCGCTGCAATGTGTCCACCCTCACCAACTCTGAAGTCCCTCTCTCTGATCATTATCTTCTCACCTGCCTTTTCACTCACACTCCTTTCCCCTGTAAATCCATATTACTCCCTCACAGAGATCTCCGCTCTCTTGACCCCATCCGTCTTTCGGAGCGCCTCGCACCCCACCTCGCCGCCCTCTCCTCTCTACCCGGTCTTGATGATCAGATTACTGCTCTCAACTCTACCCTTTCTACTCAGCTAGACTCACTCGCTCCCCTTTCCCTTCGCCGCTCTCGTACCACTAACCCACAGCCCTGGATCACTGCCACTGTCTGCCTCCTTCGCTCTTATGCTCGAGCTGCCGAACGCTGCTGGCGAAAGTCTAAACACCATGCCAACCTCGTTCACTTCAAGTTTATCCTTTCCTGCCTTAACTTAGCCCTCTCCTCTGCCAGACAAAACTATTTCTCCTCCCTTATTGACACCCATGCCCATCACCCCCGCCAGCTCTTCCGTACATTCAACTCCCTTCTCAGGATCCCGGTTCCTTCCCCTCCTCCTTCACTCACCCCAGAAGATCTGGCCTCCTACTTCATTAACAAAATTAAATCCATCAGGTCCGACCTCCCCAAAGTCACTTCCCCACTTCTCCAACCCCCCGGCTCTTAACACTCTCTGCTACTCTCCCATCCTTCCCAGCAGTATCCCCAGAGGAGCTCTCCTCCCTCCTCTCAAGTGCTACTCCGGCCACCTGTGCTTCTGACCCCATTCCCTCTCATCTCATGAAATCCTTCGCTCCATCCCTTCTCCCCTCCTTAACTTCCATCTTCAACCGCTCACTCTCCACTGGTTCCTTCCCCTCTGCCTTCAAACATGCCCATGTATCTCCCATCCTAAAAAAAACCCTCTCTTGACCCCACCTCACCTCCTAGTTATCGCCCCATATCCTTCCTAGTATTCCTTTCCAAACTCCTTGAAGGAGTTGTCTACACGCGCTGCCCAGAATTCCTCAACAACAACTCTCTCCTCGACCCCCTCCAGTCTGGCTTCCGTCCCCTACATTCCACAGAAACAGCCCTCTCAAAGGTCACCAATGACCTCCTGCTTGCAGACCCCAACGGCCCATACTCTGTCCTAATCCTCCTCGACCTCTCAGATGCCTTCGACACTGTGGACCACCCGCTTCGTCTCAACATGGTATCCGATCTTGGCTTCACAGACTCCGTCCTCTCCTGGTTCTCCTCTTATCTCTCCGGTCGTTCATTCTCAGTCTTTTTTGCCGGCTCCTTCTCCCCCTCCCATCCCCTTACTGTGGGGGTTCCCCAAGGTTCAGTGCTTGGTCCCCTTCTGTTCTCGATCAACACTCACTCCCTTGGTGACCTCATTCTCTCCCACGGCTTCAACTATCATCTCTACGCTGATGACACCCAGATCTACATCTCTGCCCCTGCTCTCTCCCCCTCTCTCCAGGCTCGCAACTCCTCCTGCCTTCAGGACATCTCCATCTGGATGTCTGCCCGCCACCTCAAACTCAACATGTCCAAGACTGAACTCCTTGTCTTCCCTCCCAAACCCTGCCCTCTCCCTGACTTTCCCATCTCTACTGACAGCAGTACCATCCTTCCTGTCTCACAAGCCCGCAACCTTGGTGTCATCCTCGACTCCGCTCTCTCATTCACCCCTCACATCCAAGCCGTCACCAAAACCTGCCAGTCTCAACTCCGCAACATTGCCAAGATCCGCCCTTTCCTCTCCATCCATACCGCTACCCTTCTCATTCAAGCTCTCATCCTATCCCGTCTGGACTACTGCATCAACCTTCTCTCTGATCACCCATCCTCGTGTCTCTCCCCACTTCAATCCATACTTCATGCTGCTGCCCGGATTGCTTTTGTCCAGAAACGCTCTGGGCATGTTACTCCCCTCCTCAAAAATCTCCAGTGGCTACCAATCAATCTGCGCATCAGGCAGAAACTCCTCAGCCTCGGCTTCAAGGCTCTCCATCACCTCGCCCCCTCCTACCTCACCTCCCTTCTCTCCTTCTACAGCCCACCCCGCACCCTTCGCTCCTCTGCTGCTAATCTCCTCACCGTACCTCGTTCTCGCCTGTCCCGCCATCGACCCCCGGCCCACGTCATCCCCCGGGCCTGGAATGTCCTCTCTCTGCCCATCCGCCAAGCTAGGTCTGTTCCTCCCTCCAAGGCCCTACTGAGAGCTCACCTCCTCCAAGAGGCCTTCCAGACTGAGCCCCTTCTTTCCTCTCCCCCTCGTCCCCCTCTCCATCCCCCCATCTTACCTCCTTCCCTTCCCCAAAGCACCTGTATATATGTATATATGTTTGTACATATTTATTACTCTATTTATTTATTTATTTATTTTACTTGCACATATCTATTCTATCTATTTTATTTTGTTAGTATGTTTGGTTTTGTTCTTTGTCTCCCCCTTTTAGACTGTGAGCCCACTATTGGGTAGGGACTGTCTCTATACGTTGTCAACTTGTACTTCCCAAGCGCTTAGTACAGTGCTCTGCACACAGTAAGCGCTCAATAAATACGATTGATGGTGATGATGATGAAAGTGAGGCAGAGAGAAGTGACACAAAGTTGCACATCAGGCAAGTGTCAGAGCAGGGATTAGAACCTGGGTCCCGGGACTTCCAGGCCTGTGTTGTTTCCACTAGGACACCCTACTTCTCATTTTTCTCGTATCTTCCTTCCTCATTAGACTGCAATATTCTTGAGAAGAGGGGACGTGTTTCTTTATTCTACTGTAGTATCTCAATAATTAAACACTTCTCAATAAGCACTCAGTAAATACCACTGATTGGCTGATTGATTGGTTAAGCAATAATACAGTTGACTTTACTCTGGAGAAGCTCATTACTACTACTACTACTACTACTACTACTACTACTACTACTACTACTACTACTACTTCTAGTACTACTAGTACTACTACTACTACTACCACAGTATGAGATCATTTATTTAAGCCCTTACTTTCCCATAAATCTACCTTCCTATTTTATCCGTAATTCACTTTGGTTCTGTTTCTTGGTTAGATTGTAAACACCTGGTCTCCTATGTCTATTGTGGGTTTTTTTTGTTTATTTGGGTTTTTTTTCCTTTTGTCATCCTTTAGTACGGAGGTATGCACACAGTTAATGCTACTGATAGATTGGGATTGTGTGTTTTCCTGCTGGGAATGTTGTGGGAAAGAACTGGTGGCTGTGAATCCCCGAGGGCGGTTCCTGAGTTGGTCTAGTGCTGATATTAACAGCTGGAGTCCTGGAGGCAAATTCATTCATTCATTCATTCACATTCGTATATATTGAGCGCTTACTGTGTGGAGAGCACTGTACTAAGCTCTTGGCAAGCACAATTCAGCAACTAATGGTTGAAGCCAGAAAGCCAGGCCCAGCCAGAAGGTCCTGTTTTAAGGTGGGGCAGAACCGGGCTGGCGGAAGATCCTCTCCCCTCCCCTAGGCCAAGACCGGTGTAACTGTTCCTCCCGAAGGAATAACTGAGTCACGGTCTCCAGGCTGCGTCCCTGCAGTCCCTACTTCATCTCTGGGCGCTGAGCCCCCGGCCCTGTCCTCCGAGGTCCCCCCGGCCCCATTCTCCACGGGCCCCGGTCCCCACTGGCTTCCACCGCGGGTAACGGTGTAAGCTCATTACTGCTCCTGACTCCTGGCACTGGAGCGCGTCGCGAACAGAACGGATAAAACCAGCCTGGCTCCAGGCACGTTGGTCTTGAGTGTCACCCGCCTCCCCACGTTGGTCTTGAGTGTCACCCGCCTCCCCACACGGAGAACTGGGGTCTGCGGCTGTGGTGGCCTGGGGCGCAAAGTCTTCTGGAAATTTATTCATTCACTCAGTCGTATACATTGAGCACTTACTGTTTGCAGAGCCCTGTACTAAGTGCTTGGAAAGTACAATTCGGCAACAGATATAGACAATCCCGACCCAACAACAGGCTCACATTCTAGAAGAGGGAGAAAGATAACAACACAAAACAAGTAGACGTATGTCAATGCAATCAGAATAGATAAATAGAATTATAGCTATATACACATAATTAATAAAATAGAGTAATAAATATGCGCAAATATACCAAGTGCTGTGGGGAGGGGAAGGGGGTAGAGCAAAGGGAGGGGGTGGGGGCGTTGGGAAGGGGTGGAGGAACAGAGAAAAAGAGGGGGCTCAGTCTGGGAAGACCTCCTGAAAGAGGTGAGCTCTGAGTAGGGTTTTGAAGGGAGGAAGAGAGCTAGTTTGGCCACGAGAGGACAGATGCCTGGATTCGCCTGGAATGGGCTGGCTCTTCTGCATTCAAAGAGCCCCGCCAACATCGAAACAGCCTCACATCACCCTCGAGAAGCAGCGAGGGGAGGTGGAAAGAGCGCAGGACTGGAATGTGGCAGACTTGGCATCAGGTCCCTATTGTGACACTTTTTGGCTGTGTGACCTTGGCCAAGACACTCTGGAATCTGTGTGCCTCAGCTGCCACACCTATAAACCTGAGTAGGAACTACGTGTTAACTCTCTTCCACAGGCTGCGAGCCCTGATGTCGGACCCAGACTGAATCTGCTCTGACCGTATGGTTCCCACACCCGCGATTGGCCAAGAGTAATCTCTGAACGAACAGCACTGAGAGAAAGCGGAGGCAATAGATGCCAGTCCAGGCTCTGAGCCAAACAACCCTGCCGTGACGTGGTGGGAGGGAGCGTGGCGTAACGGATCGGGGCAGAAAGATTTCTGGGAGTCGTAGTCTGACGCTCGCTCTTGACTGGCCTTCACCTCCACCTCCACCTCCCGAACTACCAGCCTCAGCATGGCCAGCGGCGGGGCCCGAGGCCATGGACCAGAGAGCAGAAGGCGCGGGTAGGGCTTGTTTAGAACATTTTCCGATTGAGATTGATAACAATTATGGTGTTTTCTAAGTACTTGCTACCCCTCTCTATGAGGGGTAGCACAGAAAACACAGAGACCCCAAACTCGGTCCAAATCGGGCTCCTTTCATCCCATTCGCTCACGGGACAGTTTACCACACACCAACTGACATGACACTAAGCAGCCCCATGAACTGAAGGCCGGCCCCTTAAATCGGAAGGAGTTTTATTGGTATGAGCCCGCTCCCCGCTGGTCCAGGCAGCTGCCCTTCGCCCTCCCCAAGTCGCTTCCACCGGAGCGAGCCATCATTAGTTCCCGTAACTCTCCGTCGGATCCCATGGAAATCAGGCCAGGAACCGACCCAATCAATCAGACCCTGGCGGGACGGTCATGTGGAGGCTCGAGGTCCGTAGACATCAGGGAGTCATAGACTGATGTTCTCTCTGGACAACGATCGCCTCCGCCTACCGAATTACCATCCCAGTCATCATCCACCGCCTATCTCGAGGCCGTTGGGTTGCTCGCAGTAGTTTCGCTAGCCGATATTCAGCCTGACAAAGGGCGACTGTGCGCAGCGCTGTGGATGGGCTGAGCTTCTCCCTGCAACCCCCAGCTCCCCAGCCCTTCCGTCTATGGCCGCAATAAATTGATTCCTATTAGTGTCTGTCTCCCCTTGGAGATTGAATGCTCATTGTGGCCAGGGAACGTGTCCCTTTTATTGTTGGGTTGTACTCCCGCAGAAGCTGAGAACAGTGCTCGATGCACAGAATGCACTCCATCGACACTATTGCTTGAAGGATCGATCGATAAGAGACCTTCTTGGGGAGCCCTCACTTCCTCCTTCCCTGGGTTAGGATCGGACCGGACGGGACTGATTCCCTCCGGTCCTCTCCCCGGGGAAAAAAGGCCCTTGTTCTCGCCATGTTAATTTAGCAAAAAACCTTCTCGCACCTACTCAACCCACCCATGCTATTTGGCCGTTTCCTCCTCTTCCCAGGCGTTTCTTCTCCCATGAATCCCCATAATAATTCCGACCTACTCCACAACAGCCATCCACAGGATTCCATCTTCCACCACCTCAGAGATAATTCTGCCAAGAGCTCCTGGATTTTCTTCCCATTAGCCTTGTTTATTTGACTGACCCATGGATAATTCAACCATCTGCTATGGGCATCATCCGCCTATTTTATTGTTGCTTTGCATGTTAATTGTTAACTGCTCTCTATAATGCCATCATTTGCTCATTTTATTATTGCTGTAGCATGTTAATTGTTAACTGCTCTCTGTGATCTTCATCATCCGCTTATTTTATTATTACTATTGAATGTTAATTGTTAACTGCTAGCTGTGCTGTCATTTACCTTGTTGACCTCAACATGAACTATCAATTACCCTGCTCCCATCTGCCCTTCCTAGTCCTCGCCTTCCCCTTCCCCTCCCACCCAGCTCTTTCCCTTCCTTTCCCCCGCTCCCATCTCTCCTCCCCACCACCTCCCCAGAATTCACCTTACGAGCGTCAACCATTTAATTCCTCCCTTCCAACCCCCTCCCTCTCCTCCGCCCCCCATCCCAGTTCTCCTTTTTCATCGCCACCCCTCTCTCGCAGCCCAGGCCTTCGTCAACCCATTCCCATCCAAACCCTCCCACCACTCGCACCCTTTTCCTTCCTTCCCCTCCCTCCACTGCTGCAGCCACGTTTGGCCTATGGAACCCCCGCTCCATTATAGGTAAGCTCCCTTTCATTCTTACCTGTTCCTTTCCATCTCCTCCTCCTCGCGCATACCGAAATTTGGCTCAACCCGCCAAATTTCTGCTCTCTGTAGCTTAGGCCTCTTCTTTTCCCACTCCCCCAGACTCATCGGAAGAGCAGGAGGTACCGGCTTCATCCTCACACCCCAATGTCACTTTCGCACTATCCCTCCTCCCACTTCCCTTTCTTTCCCCTCCTATGAAGCCCACATTATTCGCCTCTACCAGACCCTCCAGATGCCTCCCTATCCTCTCTACCCACTCTCAATGACCGGATTACTGCTCTTAACTACACTCTCTCTACTCCACTGAACTCGCTCACTCCCCTTTCCCTTCGCCGCTCTCGCGCCACTAATCCACAACCTCGGATCACTGCCACTGTCGCCTCCTTCGCTCCTATGGTAGAGATGCTGAACGCTGCTGGAGAAAGTCTAAACACCAAGCCAAACTTGTTCACTTTGCTCCCTTAACTCTGCCCTCTCCTCTGCTAGACAAAACTATTTTTCCTCCCTTATTGGCACCCATGCCCATCACCCCCGTCAGCTGTTCCAGACATTTAACTCCCTCCTCGGGCCCTGTGTTCCTCCCCCTCCTCCATCCCTTACCCTCAACGATCTGCCCTCCTACTTCATTAGTAAAATTAACACCATCATGTCTGATCTCCCCAAAGTCACCCTCCCCCTTCTCCAACCCCCCAGCACTCAACTCCCTCCGCTACTCTCCACCCTCTCCGCTACTTTCCCATTCTTCCCAGCAGCATCTTCAGATGAGATCTCCTCCCTCCTCTCAAGTGCCACTTCAACCACCTGTGCTTCGGACCCTATTCCTTCTTAACTTATGAAAGCTCTCTCTCGCCCCTTCCCTCCTCCCCTCCTAAACTTCCATCTTCAACTGCTCACTCTACACTGGTACCTTCCCCTCTGCCTTCAAACATGCCCATGTCCCCCCATCTTAAAACAGCCCTCTCTTGACCTCACCTCCCCTTCTAGCTATCGCCCTATCTCCCTCCTACCATTCCTTTCCACACTCCTTGAATGAGTCGTCTACACGCGCTACCTCGAATTTCTCAACACCAACTCTCTCCTAGACCCCCTTCAATCTGGGTTCCGTCCCCTACGTTTCACCAAAACTGCCCTCTCAAAGGTCAAAAATGACCTCCTTCTTGCCAAATCCAACGGTTCCTACTCTATCCTAATCCTCCCCGACCTCTCAGCTGCCTTCGACACTGTGGACCACCCCCTTCTCCTCAACACTTTATCCAACCTTGGCTTCACAGACTCTATCCTCTCCTGGTTCTCCTCTTAACTATCCGGCCGTTCATACTCGGTCTCCTTCGCGGGGTCCTCCTCCCCCTCCCATCCCCTTACTGTAGGGGTTCCTCAAGGGTCAGTTGTTGGTCCCCTTCTGTTCTCTAACCATATTCACTCCCTTGGTGAACTCATTCGCTCCCACGGTTTCAACTATCATCTCAACGCCGATGACACCCGAATCTACATCTCCACCTCAGCTCTCCCTCCCTCCTTCCGGGCTTGTATCTTCTTCTGCCTTCAGGACATCTCCATCTGGATGTCTGCCTGCATCTAAAACTCAACATGTCTAAGACTGAGCTCCTTATCTTCCTTCCCAAACCCTGTCCTCTACCTGCCTTTTCTTTCACCGTAGACGGCAGTACCATCCGCTCTCTCATTCACCCCACCAATCCACAAATCACCCCACATCGGCAAAATCTGCCATTTCCTCTCCATCCAAACCACTACCTTGCTGGTTCAATCTCTCATCGTATCCCGACTGGAGTACTGCATCAGCCTCCTTTCTGATCTCCCACCCTCCTATCTCTCCCCGCTTAAGTCTACACTTCACTCTGCTGCCTGGATTATCTTTATACAGAAACGCTCTGGGCATGTCACTCCCCTCCTCAAAAATCTCCAGTGGTTGCCTGTCAACCCACGAATCAAGCAAAAACTCCTTACTCTCAGCTTCAAGGCTCTCCATCACCTTGCCCCCTCCTACCTCACTTTCCTCCTCTCCTTCTACAGGCCAGTCCGCACCCTCCCCCGTTCTGTCGTTAACCTCCTCACTTTGCCTCGTTCTTGCCTGTCCCGCCATCGACCCTAGTTCACGTCCTTCCATGGCCTGAAATGCCCTCCCTCCACATATCGGCCAAACTAGCTCTCTTCCTCCCTTCAAATCCCTACTGAGAGCTCACCTCCTCCAGGAGATCTTCCCAGACTGAGCCCCCTTTTTCTCTCCTCCTCCTCATTCCCCCCGCTGAATCCCCTTCCCCTCCCCACAGCACTTGTATATATTTGTACATATATATTTCTTTTTTTATTTTACTTGTACATATTTACTACCGCATTTTATTAGTGATGTGCATATACCTATAATTCTGTTTATTCTGAGAGTTTTGTCACCTGTCTACTTGTTTTGTTTTGTTATCTGTTTCCCCCTTCTAGGCTGTGAGCCCCTTGTTGGGAAGGGACCGTCTCTGTATGTTGCCGACTTGTACTCCCCAAGAGTTTAGTACAGTGCTCTTCACACAGTGAGCGCTCAATAAATACGGTTGAATGAATGAATGGATGAAATGACTGAGTCACACACAACACCGAAATTTTGACTACTGAGGCAGAAATGATAGTCGAACGATCTACAGTGATGAAAAAGGAAAGCAGTTGGGTCTGGTAGCGAGAGCTCTAATTCCAGCTCTTGACTATGTCACCCTGTGGGCAAGTCCCCTCTCTACAAATGCCTGATTGATTCGCTTTTTCTTTCCTTCTTTAACTCTTCTGTATATTAACGTCTGTCTCCCTGCTAGACTATGAGCTCACTGTGGGCGGGGACTGTGTCTGTTTATTGTGAGCCCGCTGTAGGGTAGGGACAGTCTCTATACGCTGCCAACTTGTACTTCCCAAGCGCTTAGTACAGTGTTGTGCACACAGTAATCTCTCAATAAATACGAATGAATGAATGAATAGTGCACTCCCGCAAGCTCTGTGAACAGTGCTTTGCATACACTAAGCGCTCAATCAGTGCGAGTAAATGAATGAAGGAAGGAACAAATGAACGAATTCCTGGGGTCTCAGTTGCTTCATCTGCAAAAGGAAAGGTAAAATCCGTGATTCGCATGTGGGACAGGGGTGTTTCCAGCCAGATTGGCTTGAATCTACCCGAGAGCCGACGACAGAAACTGGCACATAGCAAGCGCCTATGAAGAAATACCAGTAGAAGAAAAATCAAAGAGGCCAATAAGAAGGCAGGTGCCGGGACATGGTTCGAATTGGAAGAGAAAGAGGACGATTTTGGGCATGTGGAGTTGGAGGTGTTGGAGGGCCATAGCATACATGACCCTTGGCCCTACCAATAGGACAATGTAGACGGGAGGAGGGACAAAAAATATACTTTCGCAGTGGGAGGACGTCATAGAGAATGACGAAGTACTAAAGTACGGAAGCATCGGTTGACCGCCGAGGTAATACTCGAGAGTTGCCACCAGAGGGCAGCTGTCCGGGTTCGTCTGACCCTGGCCGGCTCCTCCGGATTCCCAGGGCCCCGCCGCCATCCAAACAACCTCGCACCACCCTCGAGAAGCAGCGAAGGGAGTTGGAAAGGGCGCAGGGCTGGGATGTGGCAGAACTGGGACCACGTCCCGGTTGTGACACTTTTCTGCTGTGTGACCTTGGCCAACGCACTCGGGAATCTGTGTGCCTGAGCTGTCACACCTGTAAACCTGAGGAGGAGCTACGTGTTGACTCTCTTTCCCAGGCTGCGAGCCCCGATATGGGACGCAGGCCGCCTCTTCTCTGGTCCTGCTGTCTCCACACCCGGGATTGACCAAGAGTAATCACTGAACCAACTGGACTGCAAGAAAGAGGAGGCGACAGAGTCCAGCCCAGGCACCAACCCAAACAATCCGGCCGTGTCGCGCTGGGAGGGAACGTGGTGTGGCGAATCGGAGACAAAGACTTCTGGGAGTCATAGTCTGACTCTCGTTCTTGACTGGCTTTCACCTCCGCCTCCCGAAAACCAGTCACATGGTGCCCAGCGGCGGGGCCCAAGGCCATGGGCCAGAGTGCGTAAGGCATGACCGGCGTTTGTTTAGAACGTTTTCCGATTGAGACTAATAGTAAGTATGGTATTTTTAAGTACTTGCTACCACTCCCTGGGAGATGTACTGCAGAGAACAGAGAGATCCCAAACTCGGTCCAAATCGGGCTCCTTTCATCCCATTCGCTCACGGGAGAGTTTACCACACAAACCACCGCCAGGGCACTGAACAGCCCCACATACTGAAGGCCGAACCCGTAAATCTGGAGGCATTTCACTGACATAAGCCCACTCCCCCCTAGTCCAGGCAGCTGCCCTTGGGCCTCCCCGTGCTGCTCCCACGGGAGCGAACCCTCATTAGTACCCGCGGTCTCCGTCAGATCCACATGGAGCCCAGGCCAGGCACCGACCCGGTCAGTGAGACCCTGGAGGGAGGGTCCTGTGGAGGCTCGAGGTCCAAAGACCTCAGGGAGTCGTATTCTGATGCTCTCTCTGCACAATGTTCTCCTCCGCCTACAGAACTACAATCCCTGTATTGCCCTGCGACCTGTCTCGCGGCCTTTGGGGATTCGCAGAGGTCTCCTGCAGCCTATAATCAGCCTGACAAAGAGGGGCTTTCCGCAGCGCTGCGGCCGTGCTGGACCTTTCACCGAAACCCCCAGATCCGCAGACTTTTCGTCTATAGCCGCAATGAATTGATTCCTATTGGTGTCTGTCTCCCGCTGGAGACTGAAAGGTCATCGTGGACAGGGAACGCGTCCCTTTTATTGTTGGGTTGTACTCCCACAAAAGCTGAATACAGTGCTCGGTGCACAGAATACACTCTAGCAACACGATTGATCAGAGGATCGTTAAATTGATTGAGTCCAATACAACACCAAAGTTCAGACTAATGATACAGGCAAAAAATCGTGCGATCTACAGTGATGCGAAAGGAAAGCGGCTGGATCTGGCGGCAAGACCTCTAATTCTGGCCCTTGACTATGTCACCCTGTGGGCAATTCCCCTCTCTACAAATGTCTAATTGATTCATTTTTTACTTTCCTTCTTTATATATTTCTGTATATTAACATCTATCTCCCCCTCTAGACTGTGAGCTCACTGTGGGCAGCGATTGAGTCTGTTTATCGTTATAGAGTAATCTTCAAAGATCTGAGGACAGTGCTTTGCATGCAGTAAGTACTCAGTCATTGGGAAGGAAGGAAGGAAGGAAGGAAGGAAGGAAGGAAGGAAGGAAGGAAGGAAGGAAGGAAGGAAGGAAGGAAGGAAGGAAGGAAGGAAGGAAGGAAGGAAGGAAGGAAGGAAGGAAGGAATTCTCGGGGCCTCAGTTACCACATCTGTAGAAGGGAAGGTGAAGACCGTGAGTCCCATGTGGGACAGGGGTGTGTCCAACTAGATTATCTTGATTCTAACCCAGCGCCGAGGACAATACCTGACACAAAGCAAGCACTTCTGAAGAAATATCAGTAGAAGAAAAAACAGACCAAAAAAAGTAGCCGGGACAGGGTGCGAATTGGAAGAGAAGGAGGACGGTTTAGGACATGTGTAGTTGGATGTGTCGGAGGACCCTAGTACACATGGTCTCTGGCCGTAGGAACTGGACAAGGTAGACGGGAGGAGGGACAAAAATATGTTTTCCCAATAGTAGGAGGTCATAGAGGATGACGAAGTACAAAAGGACTGGAACATCGATAGTTGCCACAAGAGGGCCGCTGCCCGGATTCGTCTGGCCCCAGCCGGCTCTTCTGGATTCCCTGAGCTCCGCCACCATCGAAACAACTTCACATTACCCTCGAGAAACAGCGAAGGGAGTTGGAAAGGGCGTAGAGTTGGGATGTGGCAGACCTGGGACCAAGTCCTGATTGTAACACTTTTTTGCTGTGTGACCTTGGCCAAGGCATTCTGGAATCCTCAGCAGCCACACCTGAAAACCTGAGGATGAACTGCGTGTTAACTCTCATCCACAGGCTCCGAGCACCGATGTGAGTCACCAGCTGCTTCTGTTCTGGTAATACGGTCTCCACATCCGCGATTGGCCAAGAGTAATACCTGAGCCAACAGTACTGCGAGCAAGCAGAGGCGACAGAGACCAGCTGAGGTCATCCACCCAAACAAACCGGTCGTTTCGCAGTGGGAGGGAGCGTGGCGTAACAGATCGGGGCACAAGGACTATAGGAAGCCATAGTCTGAGGCTCGCTCTTGACTGGCGTTCACCTCCGACTCCCGAACTACCAGTCTCATCGTGTCCAGCGGCGGGGACCGAGGCCATGGGCCAGAGCGCGGAAGGCACTGGTGGCGGTTGTATAGACGTTTTTCCGTTGGGATTGATAGTAAGTTTTGTATTTTTAAAGTACTTTCTACCACTCCCTGTGAGGTATAGTGCTGAGAACACAGAGACACTAAACTAATCCAAATCGGGCTCAACGGAAAGTTTGCCACACAATCAACTGCCAGGACACTCAGTGGCGCCAAGTATTGAATGCCGGCCCCTTGAATCGGGAGGGGTTTCATTGGCATGAGCCTGCTCCCTGCTGGTCCAGGCAGCTGCCCTTGGCCCTCCCCATGATTCTCCCACGGGAGCGAATCCTCATTACTACCCGGCGCTCTCCCTCAGATCCCCATGGAGCCTAAGCCAGGCACAGACCTAGTCAGTCAGCCCTTGGAGGGAGGGTCTTGTGGAGATTCGAGGCCCAAAAACCTCTGGGAGTCTGATGCTCTCTCTGGAATGCTATCGCCTCCACCTACAGCAGTACCATTTCCGTCGTGCCCCACGGCCTGTTTCGAGGCCGTTCTGGGGCTTATAGAAGGCTCGGATAGCAGATATTCAGCCTGGCAAATAGGGGGTGTGCCAGTGCTGGGGCCTTGCTGAGCTTCTTCCCGCAACTCCCAGTTCCCCAGCCCTTCAGTCATTGGCCCTTCAGTGCTCGATGCAGAGAATGCACTCAATCAACAGGATTGCTCGAAAGATCGATCGATTGATTGAGTCAAACACAACACCGAAATTCAGACTAGTGAGACAGGAAGTAAAGTCGTATGATCTATTGTGATGCGAAAGGAAAGCAGCTGGATCTAGGGGCGGGAGCTCTAATTCCAGCTCTTGAGTATGTCACCCTGTGGGCAAGTCCCCTCTCTGTATATGTCTAATTGATTTATTTTTTTCCTTTCCTTCTTTATCTATTTCTGTATATTACACTTCTGTCTACCCCTCTATACAGCGAGCTCAATGTGGACGGGGATTGTGTCTGTTCATTGTTATAGTGTACTCGCCCAAACTCTGAGGATAGTACTTTGCATACATTAAGCGGTCAATCATTGCGATTGAATGAATGAATGAAGGAACAAATGAATGGATTCTGGGACTTCAGTTACCTCCTCTGTAAAAAGGAAGGTGAAGACCGTGAGTCCCATGTGGGGCAGGTGTGTGTCCAACCAGATTAGCGTGATTGCAGCCCAGCGCCGAGGACAGTACCTGGTACATAGCAAGCTCTTATGAAGAAATAGCAGTAGAAAAAAAACATCAAGAGACCAGAAAAAAGTAGGTGTCGGGACAGGGTTCGAATTGGAAGAGAACGAGGACAGGTTTCTACAAGTGGAGCTAGAGATTTCAGAGGGTCCCTGGCCCAAGTAATTGGACAATGTAGACGGGAGGAGGAACAAAAAATATTTTTTTTCCAGTAGTAGGACGTCATAGAAGATGACGAAGTACAAAAGGACTGATGAATCAGATGATCGCCAATGGAATACTCGAGAGTTGCCACTAGAGGTCAGCTGCCCGGATTCGTCTGGTCCTGGACGACTCCTTTGGATTCCCAGAGCCCCACCGCCATAGAGACAACCTCGCACCACCCTCGAGAAGCAGCGGAGTTGGAAATCAATCAATCAATCAATCGTATTTATTTAGCGTTCACTATGTGCAGAGCACTGTACTAAGGGCTTGGGAAGTACAAGTCGGCAACACATAGAGACAGTCCCTACCCAACAGCGGGCTCACAGTCTAGAAGGGGGAGACAGAGAACAAAACCAAACATACTAACAAAGTAAAATAGAATAGATATGTACAAGTAAGATAAATAAATAAATAAATAAATTGAGTAATAAATATGTACAAATATATATACATATATACAGGTGCTGTGGGGAAGGGAAGGAGGTAGATGGGGGGATGGAGAGGGGGACGAGGGGGAGAGGAAGGAAGGGGTTCAGTCTGGAAAGGCCTCCTGGAGGAGGTGAGCTCTCAGTAGGGCCTTGAAGGGAGGAAGAGAGCTAGTTTGGCGGATGGGCAGAGGGAGGGCATTCCAGGCCCGGGGGATGACGTGGGCCGGGGGTCGATGGCGGGACAGGCGAGAAGGAGGCACGGTGAGGAGATTAGCGGCAGAGGAGTGGAGGGTGCGGGGTGGGCTGTAGAAGGAGAGAAAGGAGGTGAGGTAGGAGGGGACGAGGTGATGGAGAGCCTTTAAACCGAGGGTGAGGACTTTCTGCCTGATGCGCCGATTGATTGGTAGCCACTGGAGATTTTTGAGGAGGGCAGTAACATGCCCAGAGCGTTTCTGGACAAAGGCAATCCGGGCAGCAGCATGAAGTATGGATTGAAGTGGGGAGATACACGAGGATGGGAGATCAGAGAGAAGGCTGATGCAGTAGTCCAGACGGGATAGGATGAGAGCTTGAACGAGCAGGGTAACGGTATGGATGGAAAAGGGCGGATCTTGGCAATGTTGCGGAGCTGAGACCGGCAGGTTTTGGTGACGGCTTGGATGTGAGGGGTGAATGAGAGAGCGAAGTCGAGGATGACACCAAGGTTGCGGGCTGGTGATACGGGAAGGATGGTAGTGCTGTCAACAGAGATGGGAAAGTCAGGGAGAGGGCAGGGTTTGGGAGGGAAGACAAGGAGTTCAGTCTTGGATATGTTGAGTTTTAGCTGGCGGGCAGACATCCAGATGGAGATGTCCTGAAGGCAGGAGGAGATGTGAGCCTGGAGAGAGGGGGAGAGAGCAGGGGCGGAGATGTAGATCTGGGTGTCATCAGCGTAGAGATGATAGTTGAAGCCGTGGGAGCGAATGAGGTCACCAAGGGAGTGAGTGTAGATCGAGAACAGAAGGGGACCAAGCACTGAACCTTGGGGAACCCCCATAACAAGGGGATGGGAGGGGGAGGAGGAGCCTGCAAAAGAAACTGAGAATGAACGACCGGAGAGATAACAGGAGAACTAGGAGCGGACGGAGTCTGTGAAGACAAGGTCGGATAGCGTGTTGAGGAGAAAGAGGTGTTCCGCAGTGTCGAAGGCAGCTGAGAGGTCGAGGAAGATTAGGATAGAGTAGGAGTCGTTGGATTTGGCAAGCAGGTCATTGGTGACATTTGAGAGGGCAGATTCCGTGGAATGTAGGGGACGGAAGCCAGACTGGAGCGGGTCGAGGATAGAGGAAAGGGCGCAGGGCTGGGATGGGGCAGAACTGGGACCAAGTCCCGGTTGTGAGACTTTTGTACTGTGTGGCCTCGGCCAAGACACTCTGGAATCCGTGTGCTTCAGCTGCCACACCTGTAAACCTGAGGAGGAACTCACTTCCCCAGGCTGAGAGCCCCGATGTGGGGCGCAGGCCGTCTGTGCTCTGGTCGTACGGTCCGCACACCCGCGATGGGCCAAGAGTAATCGCTGAACCAATATCACTGCAAGAAAGAGGAGGCGGCCGAAGCCATCCCAGGCACCTACCCAAACACTCCAGCCATGTCGCTGTGCGGTGGAGCGTGGCGTGGCGGATCGGGGCCCAAAGAAATCTGGGAGTCGTAGTCGGACGCTCGCTCTTGACTGGCATGCACCTCCGCCTCCCGAACTACCATCGTGCCCGACGGCGGGGCCCGAGGCCGTGGGCCAGACAGCGGAAGTTGAGGTAGGTGGTTATTTAGAAAGTTTTCCGATTGAGATAGATAGTAACTGTAGTTTTTTTAAGTAATTGCTACCACTACCTATGAGGTGTAGTGCGGAGACCACAGAGACCCCAAACTCGGTCACATCGGGCTCCTTTCATCCTATTCACTCACGGGAGAGTTTACCACACAACCAACCTCCAGGGCACTCAGCAGGCCCATGTATTAAAGGTCTGACCCTTCAAGCGGGAGGCGTTTCATTGGCTTGAGCCCGCTCCCCACTGGTTCAGGCAGCTGCCCTTGGCCCTCTCCACAATGCTCCCACGGGAGCGAACCCTCATTACTACACAGCGCTCTCCGTCAGATCCCAATGGAGTCCAGGCCAGGCACCGACCCAATCAATCAGACCCTGGCCTGAGCGTCCTGTAGGGGCTTGAAGCACAAGGACCTCTGGGGGTCATATTCTGATGCTCTCTCTGGATAGCGATCTCCTCTAGCTACCGAACCTCCATCCCCGTCGTGCCTCACGACCTGTCTCAAGGTCCGCGGGGGAGCTCTCAGAAGGCTCAGGTAGCCGATATCCAGCCTGAAAAGGGCAGCTTTGCCCAGGGCTGCTGCCATCCCTTTCTCCTCAGCACGTTATCCAACCTCGGCTTCACGAACCCCGTCCTCTCCTTGTTCTCCTCATTTCTCTGGCCGTACATTTTCAGTCTACTACGCGGTCTCCTACTCCCCTTCCCATCCCCTACGGTAGGGGTTCCTCAATCATTCATTCAATCATTCAATCGTATTTATTGAGCGTTTACTCTGTGCAGAGCACTGTACTAAGAGCTTGGGAAGTACAACTTGGCAACATATAGAGAAGGTCCCTACCCAACAGCGGGCTCACAGTCTAGAAAGGGGAGACAGACAAAGAAAGAAAACATATTAACAAAATAAAATAAATAGAATAGTAAATATTTACAAATAAAATAGAGTAATAATTATGTACAAACATATATGCAGGTGCTGTGGGGAGGGGAAGGAGGTAGGGCGGGGGAGATGGGGAAGGGGAGGAGGGGGAGAGGAAGGAGGGGGCTCAGTCTGGGAAGGCCAGGAGGCAAGCTCTCAGTAGGGCTTTGAAGGAAGGAAGAGAGCTAACTTGGAGGATGTGCGGAAGGAGGGCACTCCAGGCCAGGGGGAGGACGTGGACCGTGTGTCGACGGCGGGACAGGCGAGAACGAAGCACAGTGAGGAGGCTAGCGGCAGAAGAGCGGAGGGTGCGGGCTGGGCTGTAGACGGAAAGAAGGGAGGTGAGGTAGGAGGGGGCTCACTCCTTTGATGAACTCATTCGCTCCCACGGCTTCAACTATCATCTCTACGCTGATGACACCCAAATCTACATCTCTGATCCTGCTCTCTCTCCCTCTCTACAGGCTTGCATCTCCTCCTGCCTTCAGAACATCTCCATCTGGATGTCTGACCGCGATCTAAAACTCAACATCTCCAAGACTGAACTCCTTATCTTCCTTCCCAAACCATGCCCTCTCCCTGACTTTCCCATCACTGTTGACGGCACTTCCATCCTTCCCGTCTCACAAGCCCGCAAACTTGATGTCATCCTCGACTCCGCTCTCTCGTTCACCCTTCACATCCAATCCGTCACCAAAACCTGCCGGTCTCAGCTCCGCAACATTGTCAAGATCCGCCCTTTCCTCTCTATCCAAACCGCTACCCTGTTCGTTCAATCGCTCATCCTATCCCGAGTGGATTATTGCATCAGCCTCCTCTCTGATCTCCCATCCTCTTGTCTCTGCCCACTGCAATCCATACTTCACGCTGCTGCCCGGATCATCTTTGTGCAGAAACGCTCTGGGCATGTTACTTCCCTCCTCAAAAATCTCCAGTGGCTACCAATCAATCAATCAGTGGCTACACATCAGGCAAAAACTCCTCACCCTAGGTTTCAAGGCTCTCCATCACCTCGCCCTCTCCTACCTCACCTCCCTTCTCTCCTTCTACAGCCCAGCCCACACCCTCCGCTCCTCTGCCGCTAATCTCCTCACTGTGTCTCGTTCTCGCCTGTCCCGCCGTCAACCTCCGGCCCACGTCATCCCCCTGGCCTGGAATACCCTCCCTCCGCACATCTGCCAAGCTAGCTCTCTTCCTCCCTTCAAAGCCCTACTGAGAGCTCACCTCCTCCAGGAGGCCTTCCCAGACTGAGCCCCCTCCTTCTTCTCCCCCTCCTCCCCCTCCCCATCTCCCCAACTTACCTCCTTCCCCTCCCCACAGCACCTGTATATATGCATATATGTTTGTACATATTTATTACTCTATTTATTTTATTTGTACACATTTATTCTATTAATTTTATTTTGTTAATATGTTTTGTTTTGTTGTCTGTCTCCCCCTTCTAGACAGTGAGGCCGCTGTTGGGTACGGACCGTCTCTATATGTTGCCAACATGTACTTCCCAAGCGCTTAGTACAGTGCTCTGCACACAGTAAGCGCTCAATAAATACGACTGAATGAATGAAAGGGGGCGAGGTGATGGAGAGCCTTGAAGCCGAGAATGAGGTGTTTTTGCCTGATGCGTAGGTTGATTGGTAGCCACTGGAGATTTTTAAGGAGGGGAAAAACATGCCCAGAACTTTTCTCCACAAAGATGATCCGGGCAGCAGCGTGAAGCATAGATTGAAGTGGGGAGAGACAGGAGGATGGGTGCTCAGAGAGGAGGCTGATGCAGAAATCCAGTCGGGATAGGATGAGAGATTGAACTAGCAAGGTAGCGGTTTGGATGGAGAGGAAAGAGCAGATGTTGGCGATGTTGCGGAGGTGAGACCGGTAGGTTTTGGTGATGGATTGGATGTGAGGGGTGAACGAGAGAGCGAAGTCGAGGATGACACCAAGGTTGCGGGCTCGGGAGACGGGAAGGATGGTAGTGCCGTCAACAGTGATGGGAAAGTCAGGGAGAGGGCAGGGTTTGGGAGGGAAGATAAGGAGTTCAGTTTTGGACATATTGAGTTTTAGATGGTGGGCAGACATGCAGATGGAGATGTCTTGAAGGTAGGAGGAGACACGAGCCTGAAGAAAGGGAAAGAGAGCTGGGGCAGAGATGTAAATTTGGGTGTCATCAGCGTAGAGATGATAGCCGTGAAGCCGTGGGAGCGAAGGAGTTCACCAAGGGAGTGAGTGTAGATAGAGAACAGAAGGGGACCGAGAACTGACCCTTGAGGAACCCCTACAGTAAGGGGATGGGAGGGGGAGGAGGGCCCGCAAAAGATACTGAGAATGAATGGCCGGAGAGATAGAGGAGAACCAGGAGACGACAGAGTCTGTGAAGCCAAGGTTGGATAGCGCGTTGAGGAAAAGGGGGTGGTCCACAGTGTCGAAGGCAGCTGAGAGGTCGAGGAGGATTAGGATAAAGTAGGAGCCGTTGGATCTGGCAAGAAGGACGTCATTGGTGACCTTTGAGAGGGTAGTTTCCGTGGAATGTAGGGGACCGAAGCCAGATTAGAGGGGGTCGAGGAGAGAGCTGGTGTTGAGGAATCCGAGGCAGCGCGTGTAGACGACTCGTTCAAGGAGTTTGGAAAGGAATGGTAGGAGGGAGATAGGGCGATAACTAGAAGGGGAGGTGGGGTCAAGAGAGGGTTTTTTTAGGATGGGGGAGAAGTGGGCATGTTTGAAGGCAGAGGGGAAGGAACCTCAAAGGTCAGTTCTTGTACCTTCTGTTCTCCATCTGTACTCACTCCCTTGGTGAACTCATTCGCTCCCACGGCTTCAACTATCATCTCTACGCAGATGACACTCAAATCTACATCTCCTCCCTCCAGACTCGTATCTCCTCTAGCCTTCAAGATTGAGGCCGCACTGAGCCTCTCCTTTCAAGCCCCGGATCCCCAGCCATTCCTTTTAGAGCCACAATGTAATGATTCCTATTGGTGTCTGCCTACCCCTGGAGATTGAAAGCTCATTATGGTCAGGGAATATGTCGCTTTTATTGTTGGGTTATACTCCTGCAAAAGCTGAGTCAGGTGCTCGTCGCACAGAATGCACTCGATCAACACAATTGCTCGAAGGATCGACCGATTTATTGAGTCAAATATAACACCGAAATTCAGACTACAGTTACAGGAAGAAAAATTTTACGATCTACGGGGATGCGAAAGGAAAGCAGCTGGATCTGGTGGCGAGAGCTTTAATTCCGGCTTTTGACTATGTCACCCTCTGGGCAAGTCCTCTCTCTGTAAATGTCTAATGGATTCATTTTTTTTCTTTCCTTCTTTACCTATTTCTGTATATTAACGTTTCTGTCCCCTCTAGACTGAGAGCTCACTGTGGGCGTGAATTGTGTCTCTTTATTGTTATATTGTACTCTTCCAAGCTCTGAGGACAGTGTTTAGCATAGAGTAAGCGCTCAATCACTGCGATTGAATGAATGAGGACGGAACAAATAAATGCATTCTCGGGCCTCAGTAACCTCAACTGTAAAAGGTAAGGTGAAGACCGTGAATCCCATATGGGAAAGGGGTGAATACAAACAGATTAGCATGAATCTACCCCAGACCTGAGTGCAGTACATGGCACATAGTAAGCGCTTATGAAGAAATACCTATAGAAGAAAAAACATAGAGACCAGTAAAAAAGCAGGAGCCGGGCAAGGTTCGAAAAGGACGAGAAGAAAGACAGTTTTGGACATGCGTAGTTGGAGATGTCGAAGGACCCTAGTACACATGGTCCCTGGTCCAAGGAACTGGACAGTGTAGACGGGACGAGTTTCAAAGGTAGCTGAGAGATCGAGGAGGATTAGAATAAAGTAGAAGCCATTGGATGAGGCAAGAAGGAGGTCATTGGTGACCTTTGAAAGGGCAGTTTCAGTGGAGTGCAGGGAACGGAAGTCAGATTGGAGGGGGTGTAGGAGAGAGTTGGAGTTGAGGAATTCGAGGCAGCGAGTGTAGACGATTCTTTCCAGGAATTTCATTCATTCATTTAATCTTATTTATTGAGCGCTTACTGTGTGCAGAGCACTGTACTAAGCGTTTGGGAAGTACAAGTTGGCAACATATAGAGACGGTCCTTACCCGACAGTGGGCTCACAGTCTAGAAGGGGGAGACAGAGAACAAAACAAACTAACAAAATACAATAAGTAGAATAAAAATGTACAGGTAAAATAAATGAATAGAGTAATACATAAAAACATATATACATATATACAGGCGCTGTGGGGAAGGGAAGGAGGTAAGGCGAGGGGGTTAGAGAGCGGGATGAGGGGGAGAGGAAGGAGGGGGCTCAGTCTGGGAAGGCTTCCTGGGGGAGGTGAGCTCTCAGTAGGGCCTTGAAGGGAGGAAGAGAGCTAGCTTGGCGGATGTGGGGAGGAAGGACATTCCAGGACAGGGGGATGACGTGCGCCGGGGGTCGACGGCGTGAGAGGCGAAAACGAGGCATGATGAGGAGATTAGCGGCAGAGGAGCGGAGGGTGCGGGCTGGGCTGTAGAAAGAGAAAAGGGAGGTGAGGTAGGAGGGGGCGAGGTGATGGAGAACCGTGAAGCCGAGGGTGAGGAGTTTATGCCTGATGCGTAAATTGACTGATAGCCACTGGGGATTTTTGAGGAGGGGAGTAACATGCCCATACTGTTTCTGGACAAAGATGATCCGGGAAGCGGCGTGAAGTATGGATTGAAGTGGGGAGAGACAAGAGGATGGGTTGAGAGCTTGAACGAGCAGGGTAGCGGTTTGGATGGAGAGGAAAGGGCGGATCTTGGCAATGTTGCGGAGCTAAGAGCCGGCAGGTTTTGGTGACGGACTGGGATGTGAGGGGTGAACGAGAGAGCGGAGTTGAGGATGACACCAAGGTTGCGGGCTTCGTGAGACGGGAAGGATGGTAGTGCCGTCAACAGTGATGGGAAAGTCAGGTAGAGGGCATGGTTTGGGAAGGAAGACAAGGAATTCAGTCTTGGACATGTTGAGTTTTAAGTGGCGGGCAGACATCCAGATGGAGATGTCCTGAAGGCAGGAGGAGATGCGAGCCTGGAGAGAGGGAGAGAGAGCAGGGGCAGAGATGTAGATTTGGGTGTCATCAGCGTAGAGATGATAGTTGAAGCTGTGGGAGTGAATGAGGTCACCAAGGGAGTGAGTGTAGATCGAGAACAGAAGGGGACCAAGAACTGAACCCTGAGGAACCCCTACAGTAAGGGGATGGGAGGGGGAGGAGGAGCCTGCAAAAGAGACTGAGAATGAACTACCGGAGATATAAGAGGAGAACCAGGAGAGGACGGAGTCTGTGAAATCAAGGTTGGATAGCGCATTGAGGAGAAGGGGGTGGTCCACAGTGTAGAAGACAGCTGAGAGGTCGAGGAGGATTAGGATAGAGTATGAGCCGTTGGATCTGGCAAGCAAGAGGTCATTGGTGACCTTTGAGAGGGCAGTTTCAGTGGAATGTAGGGGACGGAAGCCAGATTGGAGGGGGTCGAGGAGAGAGTTGGTGTAGAGGAATTCGAGGCAGCGCGTGCAGACGACTCGTTCAAGGAGTTTGGAAAGGAATGGTAAGAGGGAAATGGGGCGATAACTAGAAGGTGAGGTGGGGTAAAGAGAAGGTTTTTAGCTAGGATGGGAGAGTCATGGGCATGTTTGAAGGCAGAGGGGAAGGAACAAGTGGAGAGTGAGCGGTTGAAGATGGAAGTTAACGAGGGGAGAAAGGACGGAGCGAGAGATTTCATGAGATGAGAGGGAATGGGGTCAGGAGCACAGCTGGCCGCAGTAGCACTTGAGAGGAGGGAGGAGAGCTCCTCTGAGGATACTGCTGGGAAAGATGGGAGAGTAGCGGAGAGCGTTGAGAGCCGGGGGGTTGGAGAAGGTGGGATAGTGACCTTGGGGAGGTCAGACATGATGGATTTAATTTTATTAACGAAGTAGTAGACCAGATCTTTGGGGTGAGGGAAGGAGGAGGGGGAGGAACCGGGGGCCTGAGAAGGAAGTTGAATGTACGGACGAGCTGACGGGGATGATGGGCATAGGTGTCAATAAGGGAGGAGAAATAGTTTTGTCTGGCAGAGGAGAGGGCTGCGTTAAGGCAGGAAAGGATACACTTGAAGTGAACGAGATTGGCATGGTGTTTAGACTTTCGCCAGCAGCGTTCGGCAGCTCGAGCATAAGAGCGAAAGAGGCGGACAGTGGCAGTGATGCAGGGCTGTGGGTTAGTGGTACGAGAGCGGCGAAGGGAAAGGGGAGCGAGTGAGTCTAGCTGAGTAGAAAGGGTAGAGTGGAGAACAGTAATCTGATCATCAAGACCGGGTAGAGAGGAGAGGGAAGCGAGGCGGGGTGTGAGGCGCTCAGAAAGATGGATGGGCTCAAGAGAGCGGAGATCTCTGTGGGGGAGTAATATGGATTTACAGGGAAAAGGAATGAGAATGAGGAGGCAGGTGAGAAGATTATCATCAGAGGGAGGGATATCAGAGTTGGTGAGGGTGGACACAGTGCAGCGGTAGGAGATGATGAGGTCGAGGGTATGACCAAGTTGGTGAGTGGGCGAGGTGGGGTGGAGCAAGAGGTTGGCAGCGTCAAGGAGAGATAGAAGGCGGGCAGCAGAGGAATCATCAGGGATATCCATGTGGCTGTTGAAATCTCCGAGGATCAGAGTGGGCATGGAAAAGGAGAGAAGGAAGGTGAGGAAGGGATCAAAATCGTTCAAGAAGTTGGAGGTGGGGCGGGGGGGGGCGGTAGATGACGGCTACAAGAATCTGGAGGGGGTGGTAGAGGCGAATAATGTGGGCTTCAAAGGAAGGGAAGGGAAGGAAAGGGGGAGGAGGAATAATGCGAAAGCGACATTGGGGGGCGAGAAGGAAACCGACACCTCCTCCTTTTCCGGTGAGTCTGGGGAGTGGGAGAAAGAAGAGGCCTCCACTGGAGAGAGCAGCAGAAGAGACCGTGTCGTCCGGAGACAACCATGTTTCAGTTAGGGCGAGGAGGATAGAGAGCTGGAAAGGAATATGTCCAGGATGAAAGGGATCTTACTTAAAACGGAGCGGGGGTTCCAGAGGCCACACTTCGCAGTAGCTGCCGAAGGAGGGGAGGGAGGGGGAAGGGTGCGAGGGGTGGGGAGGGTTTGGATTGGGATAAGTTGGCAGGGGCCTAGGCGGGGAGAGTGGGAAGTGGGGTGGCGATGGGAAAGGAGAACTGGGATGGGGTGGGGGTGGGGTGGATGGGAGGGAGGGGACTGGGAGGAAGGAGTGGTGGACTGGCGCTGGTACAGAGGGATCCTTGGTAGGGAGTGAGGGGGAGTGGTCTTGGTGGGGGAGAGGGAGGGAAAAAAGCTGGGTGGAGTAGGGGAAGGGGAAGGTGAGGAATGGGAGTGGCAGTTAGGAGCCGAGGGAATTGAAAGTCATGGTGAGGTCAGCAGGGCGAGTGACAGTACAGCGGGAGGTTGACAACTGAGATGCAAGAAGAAGCGATAAAACAGTAGCAATGATAAAAATAGGCCGATGGCATCCACGGGGGTAGTTAACGTATATACATGCTATGGCAATAATAAATTGGCAGATAATGATGTCACAGAGAGCAGATACAAACTATTATGTGCTGGAGTAGGTGTGGACCTGTTAAGGGGGTCATGGAGCAGAGCTACCTGGGGAGAGGATGTGAGCAGGCCAACTAATATGGAGGGCTGAGTAGGTGCGAATGAGGTTGTCGTTAATGTAACTTGGTGATAACAGGACCTTTTTCCCGGGGCAGGGGGACGGGGGGAAGTCAGTTCCTACGGACGAGAAGAGGGGGTATGGGGGGCACTTTAAGGAAGGGTCGTTTAAGTTGGGGGGGTGGAGGCAGGGGGCGTCTATAGGGGCCCTCTGAGGAGAGGATCCTTCTGGGAGCATCATCATCATCATCAATCGTATTTATGAGCGCTTACTACGTGCAGAGCACTGTACTAAGCGCTTGGAAGTACAAATTGCAACACATAGAGACAGTCCCTACCCAACAGTGGGCTCACGTCTAAAAGGGGGAGACAGAGAACAAAACCAAACATACTAACAAAATAAAAATAGAATAAGTATGTACAAGTAAAATAATAAATAAATAGAGTAATAAATATGTACAACAAATATACATATATACAGGTTGCTGTGGGGAAGGGAAGAGGTAGCGATGGGGGATGGAGAGGGGGAAGAAGGGGGGAGAGGAAGGAAAGGGCTCAGTCTGGGCAAGGCCTCCATGGAGGAGGTGAGCTTCAGCAGTGGCCCTCTTGAAGGGAGGAAGAGAGCTAGCTTGGCGGCTCATGGGCAGAGAGAGGGCAATTCCCAGGCCCGGGGGATGACGGTGGGCCGGGGGGTCGATGGCGGGACAGGCGAGAACGAGGTTCCGGTGAGGAGATAGCGGTGGAGAGCGGACGGGCGTGCGGGCTGGGCAGTAGAAGGTAGAAGCAAGGAGGTGAGGTAGGAAGGGGGCGAGGTGATGGACAGCCTTGAAGCCCAGGGTGAGGAGTTTCTGCCTGATGAGCAGATTGATGGTAGCCATTGGAGGTTTTTTGAGGAGGGGAGGTAATATGCCCAGAGCGTTTCTGACAAAGAGAATCCGGGCAGCAGCATGAAGTATGGATTGAAGTGGAGAGAGACACGAGGAATGGGAGATCAGAGAGAAGGCTGATGCAGTAGTCCAGACAGGGGAATAGGAATGAGAGCTTGAATGAGCTGGGTATAGGCGGTTTGGGATGGAGAGAAAGGGGAGCGGATCTTGGCAATGTTGCGGAGCTGAGACCGGCAGGTTTTGGTGCACGGCTTGGATGTGAGGGGTGAATGAGAGAGCGGAGTCGAGGATGACACCACAGGTTGCGGGCTTGTGAGACGGGAAAGGATGGTAGTGCCGTCAACAGAGATGGGAAAGTCAGGGAGAGGGCAAGGGTTTGGGGAGGGAAGACAAGGAGTTCAGTCTTCGACATGTTGAGCTTTAGGTGGCGGGCAGACATCCAGATGGAGATGACCTGAAGGCAGGAGGAGATGCCAGCCTGGAGAGAGGGGGAGAGAGCAGGGGCAGAGATGTAGATCTGGGTGTCATCAGCGTAGAGATGATAGTTGAAGCCGTGGAAGCGAATGAGGTCACCAAGGGAGCAGCGGGGGCCACGCTTTGTGATGGCGGGCGGGCCTCTCGGGAACGGAGTCCCGAGCGTCTATGGCGGCGCTCTGAGGAGAGGAGCCTTCCGGGAGCAGCGGGGGCCACGCGGTGTGATGGCGGGCGGGCCTCTCGGGAAGATTCAGCAAACCAGCCATCTCAACGCCTCTTCTGGGCCAGCTGGGCCACCTGCTATGACACCTCCGCTGGGCCACCGCATCCTGTCATCCCAACTCCTCAGCCCTGTCACCTCCGCCTCCCACACCGACACCACTGGGCCGCTAGTCCCACTGGCCTTACCTCCTCTGCTGGGCCACCACACGAGCCGCCTGGGCATCTAAGCTGGGCCAACGCACCAGCCGACCTGACACCTCCTCCTGGCCCACTGCTGTCAATCACTCCCGACACCTCCAGGGCCACCAACACCTCCATTGGGCCACCAGACCAGCCATCCTGACCCCTCCTGCTGGGCCACTACCGCCTCCCACCCTGACTCCTCTGGGCCACCGCACCTGCCACCCCAAAACCTCAGGTGGGCCACCACACCAGCCGACGGACAACTCCGCTGGGACAGTGGAGCCACCTGATCCAACACTCCTTACAGACCACCGCGGCCACACTCCGGACACCTATTCTGGGCCACTGCACCGACTGCCATGATGCTTCCACTGGGTCACCGCCACCATCTGCCCTGACAACTCTGCTGTGCTACCGCCATCACCAATCCTGACATCTCCACCAGGACACCACATCTGCCCTGCTGACACCTCTGCCAGGTCACTTCACCAGCCACCCTAAGACCCTGAATTTGGCATTGAGTTTGCCCGATTCAGACGGGTCCAGTGAGTTTCACAGATGTACTAACTGCCCGACAAACCACAGGTCATCTATCTACTCTTCTCATCTCACCATCACCTCTTGAATGTCCAAGTTCAATCATGGATGCCTATTGCAGAGGAAAACTTAGAACCGCATTATTACAAAAATAATAATAATTATTATTATTATTACTATTATTATTATTATTATTATGTGCCACCGAGTCATTTGCGATTCCTCGTACTCCATGGATATACTTTCTCCAAAACGTCCTGCCCTCTGCCTTAATCCCCAACCTTTCTAACAGTTCTTCCATTATTGTTGTTTTGGTCCCTATCTAGCTGCCTATCTACCTCTTCTACGTTTTTCCTGGATTTTCCTAGCATAAGTGTCTTCTCCAGAGAATTAGTCCTCCTAATTGCATGTCCAAAATGAGCTAATGTAAGTCGAGACTTTTGGCCCTGAAAAGACCACGTGGGTTTAATTTGTTTGGTTTTCAGGCAGTCCGTGTATTTTGCAAAAGCCGTCTCAATACCCGCATTTCCAAAGAAATCGATGTTCTTTCTATCCTGTGTTTTCACTGTCCAGCTTTCAGATCCATACAGTGTCACTAGGAATACCATAGAGTTTAATCATTTGTGTTTTTGTGGCAATTGGTACATCAGCACAGCACATTTCATGTCTTTTCTGGGCTCTTCATAGTAACTCTTCCTATCATTAATCTTTGGCGTTTTGCTTGGCTACTAGTTCCTTTATTATTGATTATCGATCCCAAGAGAGAAAAATTATCAACTATTTCAAACTTCTCTCCGTCTAGGACTAAAGTGTTTAAACTTTCAGTTGTCATGATCTCTGTTTTCTTGACATTGAAATATAGGCTCATCTTTTTGCTCTGTTCCTTAATTTTTAATATTAAGCCCTTCAAGTCTTCTTCACTTTCTGCTAGTAGGGTTATATCATCAGCATAACGAAGCTTGTTTGTATTCCTCCATCCAGTCTTTATTCCCTGTTTGTCTTCATTGAGTCGACTTCTCTCATTAGGCATTCTATGGAAAGGATAAGCAGATAAGGCAATAAGATACATCCTTGACATATAACCTTGCTAATGGAAACTCAAACTGTTTCTCCCTATTCTGTTCTTATTGTAACCACCTGTTTGTCATACAGAGAAGCAGCGTGGCTCAGTGGAAACAGCACGGGCTTTGGAGTCAGAGTTCATGGGTTCAAATCCCGGCTCTGCCAATTGTCAGCTGTGTGACTTTGGGTAAGTCACTTAACTTCTCTGTGCCTCAGTTACCTCATCTGTAAAATGGGGATTAAAACTGTGAGCCTCCCGTGGGACAACCTGATCACCTTGTAACCTCCCCAGTGCTTAAAACAGTGCTTTGCGCACAGTAAGCACTTAATAAATGCCATTAGTATTATAGTAATAATTATTATTATTTTACAGGTTCCATATTAATGCAACTAATGGTCTGGTATGCCCATTTCCCTTAATGTGCGCCAGAATATCTTGTGATCCACACAATCCAAGGCCTTACTATAATCAATAAAGCACATGCTGACTTTCCTTTGCTATTCTTTTGTTCTTTCAATTATCCAAAGGACATCAGCAATAATATCTCCTGTCCCCCGTCCTTTCTGGAATCCTGCCTGAGCAACGGGCAATTCATATTCCATGTAGGCCTCCACTGGACGCTGTATAGCTTTTAGCAGTACCTTTCTGGCATGTGAGATCAAGGAAACTGTAGATAATTGTTGCTTTTAGTTATATCTCTTTGTTTCCGTATTGGAGCATAAATTAATCTTTATTTTGACAAAGTCAATCCGAGGACGACACATTCCCTTAATTTCCTTAATCTTCTGAAATAGTGCTCTTGTCTGCCCGTTTTTGTTACTGACTTCCATTTCTTTCCATATGCTATTATAATATTCCTGTTTGTCCTTCGTGGTAGAACACTGGATTTCTCGGTTCAGTTCATTAACCAGGTTCTTTTCTCCCCTGATTTTTTGCTTACTTCCCTTTCTTGTCTACTTCCCGAGTTATGTTTGACATCCATTTTGGCATTTTTTTCTTTCTAACCTTTTGTAATACTATGCCACTTTCTTCCTTGATGACATTTTTAATCTCCATCCACATTTCCTCTGGTTCCTTGTCTGTGAGATTAAACGCATCAAATACGTATTTTACATGATTCTGTTGCCGAATTGTACTTTCCAAGCAGTTAGTACAGTGCTCTGCACACAGTAAGCTATCAATAAATACGATTGAATGAATGAATGATTCTTAAATACAGGGGGAATATTCTTCAGTTCAGATTTGGACACCTGTAAAGCATGATTGATCTTCCTATTTTTAACGTGAGTTTACACATTGACAGCTCTTGATCTGTTACACAGTCAGCCCCAGGTCATGTTTTTGATGCCAAAATAGAACTTCTCCATCTCTTTCTACAAATAATAGAGTCTATTTGATTTCTATATAGTCCATGGGGTGAAGTCCATGTCCACAGTCGTAGGTTTGGTTGGAAAACGAAGGTGTTGGCAATACAAAAGTCATTTGATTCATAGAAATCATAAGTCGGTCCCCGGCTTGATTCCTATTTCCAAGACCATAGTTTCCAACAACTTTCACTTCCATTACATTACCAACTTTTGCATTCCAATCCGTAATGATAGTCAACACATCTTGCTTGCAGCTTTTATCAAACTCTCTCTGTACTTCACTGTAAAACCTCTCTATTTCATCCTGCCCTGCATTTGTTGTTGGGGCATATACCTGAAGTATGGTCCTACTGAATGGTTTTCCTCTGAACCTATTAGATATCAATCGGTCATTGACAGCTTTATATCCAATAAGTGTCTTAGCAATTTTCTTTGTTTCAATTATTGCTATGACATTTCTTTTTTCAGCATAGGCAGAGTAATATATGATGTGCTCATTCGATTGGAAATGCCCAATACCAGTCCATTTCAGTTGGCTTATTCCTAAAATGTCAATCTTCAATCAATCCATTTCATTCTTGACTATTTCCAACTTACCCTGGTTCATACTTCATACATTCCATGATGCAATAATAAGAGTATCTTTACAGCTTCAGATACTCATTTCTTGTGTGACAACATCAACGAGGGTGTTCCAAAGGCTTTATTCTGTACACGTCATAAACACCCATGATACTCTGAGACGTCATCTGCTCTTCCCAGCGCTCATTGAGCTCACCTATCCAGGAGATTTTCCCTGACAGAGCCCTTCCTTTTCTCTCCTCCTCTCCTCCCATCACCCCACCTCCCTCTGCTCTACCACCTACAATCCCCACAGCACTTGTGTATATTTGTACACATTTATTACTCTATTCATTTCATTAATATGTGTATATAATTATAATTCTGTTAATTCTGATGGTATTAACACCTGTCTGCTTGTTTTGTTTTTTGTCTGTCGCCCCTTCTTGACTGTGAGCCGTAGTTGTGTAGGAACCGCTCTATATGTTGCCGATTTGTACTTCCCAAGCGCTTAGTACAGTGCTCTGCATACAGTAAGCGCTCCATAAATACGATTGAATGAATGAACTAATGAATGAGTGCCTACCCAACCTGAGGGGCTCATCTTCCAGCACTATATAATAATAACAATGATGGATTTATTAGGCGCTATGTACAAAGCACTGTTCTAAGAGCTGGGGAGGTAACAAGGTGATCAGATTGTCCCACGGGGGCTCACAGTCTTAAACCCCATTTTACAGACGTGGTAACTGAGGCACAGAGAAGTTACGTGACTTGCCAAAGTCACACAGCTGACAATTGGCGGAGCTGGGATTTGAACCATGACCTTTGACTCCAAGCCGGGCTTTTCCACTGATCCACGCTGCTTCTCTGTTTCTCCGATATCTGTAATCATTCTGTTATATGTATCCATAGAGTTTTCTTGGTAAAAATACAGAAGTGGTTTACTATTGCCTCCCTCTGCTCAGTGAAAACTTGAGTCTCTGACGTTGTCCTTGATCAACATTTTGATCATTTGATCACCTGCGTTTGACTATTTCCTATAGCACTGTTGCCCAGCACAGGTGAATCAATTTGTCTGATGCTTCCGTTTAGTCCCTTCCATTATGTGTAACCCAGAGAGAGTATCACTCAATGGCCAGCTTTAAGCTTCGTTGGCATATGCAAACTCTTCTGCCACGGTAAGGCATTGATTCATAAGAGAGCTTCTTCCATATCCAACAGCATAACCTATTTGTCCTCTACCTCTCATCTGACTTTAACACTGTTGACAACCTCCTTCTCCTGGAAACGTTATCCAACCTCGGTTTCATTGACACTGTCTTCCTGATTTTCTTCTTTTCTCTCTAGCCGCTCATTCTCAGGCTCACTCGTTCTCAGGTTCCTTTTGCCTCCCACCCCAAACTGTGGGGGTCCTCAAGCTTCATTTCTGGGTCCCTTCTATTCTCTATCTTCACTCACTCCTTGGAGAAACTCATTCGCACCCATGGCTTCAACTACCACTCTAAGATGCCCAAATTACACCTCCAGTCTGATTCTCTTTCCCTCTCTGCAGTCTGGCATTTCTTGGCTTCAAGACACCTCTATCTGATCCTCCTGTAACTCAAGCGGAACATGTTCAAAACAGAGCTCCTTATCTTCCCACCCAAAACCAGTCCTCCCATGACTGTCCCATCACTGTAGACAGTATCACCATCCATCCTGTCCCTCATTATCCTTTGTTCCTCTCTCGTATTCCACCCCAATATCAATCCATCATTAAATCATGTCAGTCCTACCTTCACAACATCACTAAAATCTGCCCTGTCCTCTCCATCTAAACGTCTAGTACATTAATCCAATCACTCATCCAAACAACCTGGATTACTGTATCAGCCTCCTTGCTGATCTCTCTTCCTTCTGTATCTCCCCACTCCTGTCCATATATCACTATGTTGCCCGGATCATTTTTATACAAAGACCTTCAGGTCATATTTCCCACTTCTCAAGAAACTCCAGTGGTTGCCCATTCACTTCCACATCAATCAAAAAGTCCTCACACTGGCTTTAAAACACTCAATCACCTTGTCCCCACTTACCCTACTCTCCCACTACAACCCAGCCCCAACACCTAGCTCCACTAATGTTAACCCTTTCATTATATCTCGATTCATCTATCCTGCACCAACCCCTTGCCCATGTCCTCCCTCTGGCTGGAATTCCCTATCCCTCAGATCCAACAATTACTCTCTCCTTCAAATCATTGTTAAAGGCACATCTCTCTAAGAGGTCTTCCCTGACTAAGCCCTCCTTTCTTCTTCTCCTATCCCTTCTGCATTGCCCTGACTTGCTCCATTTATTCATCCCTCCTCCCAGCCCCAGAGCATTTATTTACATATCTATAATATATTTATTCCTATTAGTGCCTCTCTCCCGCTCTAGACTGTAAGTTTGTTGTGGGCAAGGAAAATGTGGATTAATGGTTAAATTGTATTGCCCATGCACTTAGTACGGTGCTTTACACAGGGTAAGTGCTCAATAAATACTACTGACTGAGTGGGGGAAAGAGATCTGAGGGTTGGAGAGCAGAGAGCTGAGGGGTAGTGCTGCAGAGAGCATAGACCTGAGGGGCACATTTATTTATTTATGTATGTATGTATATATGTATTTATTTATGGCTTCCGGTGTGCAGAGCACTGTACTAAGTGCTTGGGATAGTACAATGTAACAATAAAAAGACACATGCCCTGCCCAAACAAGCTTACAGTCTAAAAGGGGAGACAGACATTAGTAGAAATAAATAAATTACAGATACAGACATGAGGGCTGAGGGGCTGAGGGGGAGAATGAATAAAGGGAGCAAGTCAGGGTGAAGCAGAAGGGAGTGGGAGAAGAGGAAAGGAGGGCTTAGTCAGGGAACGCCTCTTCGAGGAGATAGAATGACCTACATCCATACCACACTAAGAACCATGTGATAGCCAATTGCACCACTTCAGCTCCAGGAACCACTAAGATTAACATGGAAACTGGTTCATCACCCTCACTCAATCTCCCGAGCTGGACAGCCTAGAGCCAATCAGAAGCAGGCATGGGGTCCTCGGGAGCAGGCAGGAAAGGATGCCAAATTCAGCAACCAAGTCATTCCAGATGAAGGACAAAAAACATTCATTCATTCATTCATTCATTCATTCATTCATTCATTCAATTGCATTTACTGAGCGCTTACTGTGTGCAGAGCACTGTACTAAGCGCTTGGGAAGTACAAGCGGGAACATATAGAGACGGTCCCTACCCAACAGTGGGCTCACAGTCTAGAAAGGGTACAAATATAATAATAGTAATTATAATGATAGTAATAATAATAATATTAATAATAATGGCATTGATTAAGCGCTTACTATGTGCAGGTTACAAGGTGATCAGGTTGTCCAACGTGGGGCTCACAGTCTTAATTCCGATTTTACAGCAGAAGGAACCGAAGCACAGAGAAGTCAAGTGACTTGCCCAAAGTCACACAGCTGACAAGTGGCAGAGTCAGAATTTGAACCCATGAACTCTGACTCCAAAGCCCGTGCTCGTTCCACTGAACAACACTGCTCATCTGTCATCTGATCTATCTGATCTGCCTCTGAACGAGACGGCCCCTCAAAAAAACCTGCACAAAGAGAAACAAATCAGAATTCGCCCTAAAGGAACGGTATCGAACATCCGGCCACCCACCCACTGTCCCGCCTGTCAATGTGTTGTCACACCTGAAGAGGCAGGGGCCCGGATGTTCCACTGTCAACCTTTTCAGGTGGGACCGAGGGCCTTTGGGCCTTTCCGATGCTCCAAGTTGCTTCGAGTTTGGCTGGGGCCCAGGGCCACCCTACTTTCTGGCCTAATCCTTGGGCAGTGGTAAGGGACTGGGAAGGGGACACGCTGTCTTCCTCGAAGGATTCTTAGCTGGTATTCTGTGGTCTGTTCCATCCTCCCTCACTTCTCAGGAGCCCAGGGGCTTGGCTCCTTCCACCCCCTCACTGATCCCTTCTAGAAAAGGAATCCATGAAAACTCAGTCTGACAAGGCTGGCTTTTTTATTGATTATTGGTAAAACAATTACTAGGTGTCAGGCACTGTACTAAGCGGTGGGAGAGATACAAGCTAATCAGGTTGGACATAGCCCATGTCCCACCTGGGGCTCACAATGTTAATTTCAATTTTACAGATGTGGGACCTGGGGCCCAGAGAAGTGAAATCATTTGGCCAAGGTCACTCAGCAGACAAATGGGAGAGCTGGCATCAGAACCCACATCCTCTGTCTCCCAGGCCCATGATTTGAACATGAGGCCATGATGCTTCCCAAAGGAGAGATGGAGGCCAGGGATAAGCCTCTCTAATGTGGGAGAAAGCACCATGCCAAACCACTCAGGGGTGGGGTCCCTTGCCATTATCTAGAAGGGAGATTCCTCCTCCTCTCCCAAAAAAACCGCTGCCCAGTTCCCTCATCATTCATTTATTCGCATTTATTGAGTACTTACTGTGTGCAGAGCACTGTACTAAGCACTTGAAAGATACAATTCTGCAACAGATAGAGACAATCCCTACCCAACAGCGGGATCACAGTCTAGAAGGGGGAGACATACAAGAAAACAAAACAAGTAGACAGGCATCAGTACCATCAAATTAGATAAATAGAATTTTTCTATTCTATTCTTGGCAGCCTCTGCTCCCCATGTCTCCCCACATAGAGAAGGGAGGGAAAGAACCCTATCCTTCCTCTCCTGCTGCCATTTGGGCCCACAATTCTAACCTCCATCCCTCCTTAAAACCCCACCCTCTCTTTTACCTCCCTGCTATGGAACAAGTGTCAGAACCCCAGAGTCCAGTGGATCCTGGAGATCCTAACAGTGATTTAGAGATCTGAGAGACAGGGAGCCGAGAGGCAGAGAGTAGAAAGCTGGGGTGCAAAGAGCAGAGAACTGGTGGGCAAAAAGCAGAAATTTGGGGTAAGATAGAAAAGAGCTGGGTGTGGGCAGAGAGCAGAGAACCTAGAGTGGGCAGGGAGCTTGAGGAAGAGAGGAGAGAGCCTGAGGGCAGAGAGCAGAGGGCAGACTGCTTGGGGGCATGGGGCAGAAAAGTTGGTGAGGCAGAGATAGAGTGCTGAGGGGGCAAAGAATGCAGCGGGGGCAGAGAGTAGAAAGGTGGGGGGCAGAGATCAGAGAGCCGGGGGGCAGAGACCTGAGGTATGGGGCCAGAGAGCTGGAGGGGAATAGGGCAGGGAGCTGGGGGGTAGAGAGCTGGTGGGGCAGTGAGTTTGAGAGCTGGGAGTGGTAGGGGGATTAGATAGTTTAGTGACAGAGATCTGAGGAGTAGAGAGCTAGGGACCCAGAGATCTGAGTGTCAGAGAGGTTGGGGGCAGGGATCAGAGAGCTGGGTGCAGTGGGGGACAGAGCAGAAATTTGGGGGAGCAGAGAGCTGGGGCAGGGGGCAGAAAGCCAAGAACTGGGTAAGGCAGGGGACAGAGAGCTAAAAGACAGAGAGCAGGGGGGAAAGAGCTGACAGGCAGAGAGCTGAGGGGAGAGAGAGCTGTGTGGGACAGAGAGCTGGGGGGTGGGGAATAGAAAGCTCGGGGGAAAGAGAGACGGGGGACAAAGAGTCTGGGAATAGGGAGCAGGGAGTGGGGTGAAAGCACAGAGCTGAGGGACGGGGGGAAAAGCAGAACACTGGGGCCAAGAGCAGTAAGCCCGGGGTAGAGAGCCAGTTGGACAGGGAGCTGGGGGAGGAAATTGAGCTGATTTGCTGGGAGCCTGGGGGAACAGGGAGTGAGGGACAAAGAACAGAGAGAGAGGGGCAAGACAGCAGATAGCTGAAGAACAGACTGCAGAGAACTGGGGGACGTAAAGCAGAGAGCTTGGGGACGGAGAGCTGAGAACTGGGGGGCAGGGCAGAGAGATTATGGAAGATAGCAGAGGTCCAGGAGGCAGAGAGCCTGAGGTAGAGAGACCTACGAGGCAGGAGTCTGTGAGGCAGGGCTAGGGAGCAGAGAGCAGACGGGCAAATAGCAGGCAAGAAGAGAGCAGATTGGAAGAAAGCCGAGAGCTCAGGGGCAGAGAATTGAGGGGCAGAGAGCTGAGGGACAGAGGACTGAGGGACAGAGAGCTGAAGGGCAGAGAGCCTAGAGCTGAGGGACAGAGAGATAGTGGCAGGAAGCAAAGAGTTGTGGGACAGAGAACTGGTGGGGGGCGGTCTTAAGGAGGGGGAGCAGAAAGTGGGAGGGCAGAAACCGGTGGGCCAGAAAGTGGGGGGAGGGGGCTACAACTGGGGACTGGGAGCTGAGGGGCAGGGAGATGAGTAGTAGAGAGCTAGGGATCCAAAGATCAGCGGGGCAGAGAGTGGGGGGCCGAGAGGAGGAGGCAGACAACAGGGGGAACAGAAAGGGGGGCAAAGATTAGGGGGACAGAGGTCAGGAGGGAAGACAGCTGAGGGGCAGATAGTGGTGTAGCAGATAGCAGAGGGACAGAGAGTAGAGGAGTAGAGGGCAAAGGGGCCGAGAGGCAGAAAGCTTGGGGGATAGACAGCCAGGGAGATAGAAAGTTGGAGGGATAGAAAGCTGGGCAAACAGAAAGCTGGGTGTCAGAGAGCAGAGAGCTGGGGGCAGAAAGCAGAGAGCTGGAGGGCAAGAGATGAGAGAGCTGGGGGGCAGAGAGCTAGGGGACAAAGAGCAGAGAATTGGGGATAGGGCAAAGAGCTGGGAGATTGCACACATTTCTGGAGGCAGAGAGCTGGTGGCAGAGAGTTGGGGTTAGAGAGCGGGTGGCAGAGAGTGCGTGGTAGAGAGCAGGCATCTGATGGGTAGATAGCCCGGTTGCAAACACCAGGGAAGGCAAAGAGAGCTGGGAGGCAGAGAAACAGGGCAGAGAGTCTAGGGGCAGAAAGGCATAGGGCAGTAAGCAGAAGGCCAGAGAAGAAAATGGAAGAGAGCAAAAAGCAGAGAACAAAAGGGCAGAAAACTGAGGAACAGTGAAATGAAGCAATTGGAGGTGAGAGTTGAGGGGCAGAGGGGCAGAGGGAAGAGAGTTGAGTGGCAGGGAGCTGAAGCGAAGACAGAGAGCTGAAGGTCAGAGGGAATAGAGTTGAGGGACAGAAAACTGGGGGGTGGAGCACAGGGAGGTGAGAGCTGAGGGGCAGAAAGCAGGGGGACAGAGATTCAGAGAGCAGGTGGATAGAGAGCAGGGAGGCAGAGAACAAGGGCCAGAGATCAGAGGGGAAGAGATTCAAGGGGAAAAATTTGAGGGGCAGAGAACAGAAAGATACAGACCTTAAGGGCAGAGATTTGAGAGCTGAGGGGCTGAGAGTCAAGAGCTGTGTGGGGGGCGGGGGCGGGAGGGTGGGGGCGGAGGGACAGGGAGCAGAGACTAAAGGGGAATGGAGCAGAGAACTTAGAGGCAGGGCAGGAAAGCAGGGGACAGAGAGAAGGGGGTCAGGGAACTCAGGGGCAGGGACCAAGGGGAGCTGATAGCCAGTGGCAGAAAGCTGAGAGGTGCAAATCTGGGGATCCAGAGAGTTCGGGTCAGAAAACATAGAACCAGGGGGAAGAGAGCTGGGTTTTAGAGTCTCGGGGGGCAGAAACTCTGGGGACAGAGACAAGGGGGGAAGAGACCAGGCGGGAAAATACCAGGGGGTAGAGAGGAGTGGGGCAGAATGCAGAATGGAAGAGTGCAGATGGGCATAGTGGCAGGGAGCCGAAGAGCAAAGGGGCAGGGAGCCGAGAGCAGAGGGGAAGAGAGCTGATCGCAGGGTGGAAGGAAGGAAGAGGGGAATGGAGCATTCATTCATTCATTCATTCAGGAGTATTTATTGAGCGCTTACTGTGTGCAGAGAACTGTACTAAGCACTCGGAAAGTACAATTCATCTACAGAGAAAATCCATATCCAACAACAGGCTCACAGTCTAGAAGTGGGGAGATAGACAGCAGAAAACAAAGTGGAAGAGAAAGGAGAGCTGAAGGGTAGGGGGAAGAGAGCTGAGGGTCAGCAGGGCAGAGGGGCAGAGGAGTAGAGGGTTCAGAAGCCAAGGAGCAGAAAGCAGCTGGGTAGAAAGCAGGGGGCATTCATTCATTCATTCAATAGTATTTATTGAGCACTTACTGTCTGCAGAGCACTGTACTAACAGCTTGGACAGTACAACATCATCAACAACCCGTACCCAACAATAGGCTCACGGTCAAGAAGGGTGGAGACAGACAGCAGAAAGCAGAGAGGAAGAAAAAGAAGAGATGACGGGTAGGGGGAAGAGAGCTGAGGGGCAGAGGGTCTGAGAAGCGAAGGAGCAGAAAGCAGAGGGGTAGAAAGTAGGGGGCATTCATTCATTCATTCAATAGTATTTATTGAGGGCTTACTGTGTGCAGAGCACTGTACTAAGCACTCGGAAAGTACAATTCATCTACAGAGAAAATCCATACCCAACAACAGGCTCACAGTCTAGAAGGGGGGGAGATACTTTTCATTCATTCAATCGTATTTATTGAGTGCTTACTGTGTGAAGAGCACTGTACTAAGCGCTTGGGAAGTACAAGTTGGCAACATAGAGAGACGGTCCCTACCCAACATCGGGCTCACAGTCTAGAAGGGGGAGACAGAGAACAAAACAAAACATATTAACAAAATAAAATAAATTGAATAAATATGTACAAATAAAATAAAGAGTAATAAATCCATACAAACATATATACAGGTGCTGTGGGGAGGGGAAGGAGGTAAGTTGAGGGGGATGGGGAGGGGGAGGAGGGGGAGAGGAAGGAGGGGGTTGTAGTCCCAGTAGTCTGGGGGACAACTGCTCACACACTAGGCTATGGGATCCAAGGGCCCGGGCTTGGGAGTCAGAGGACGTGGGTTCTGATCCCGGCTCCGCCACCTGTCTGCTTGTGTGTCTTTGGACAAGCCAGTTCACTTCACTGGGCCTCAGTTACCTCATCTGGAAAATGGGGCTGAAGACTGGGAGCCCCATGTGGGATAACCTATTTTGTATCTACCCCAGCGGTTAGAACAGTGAGCCCTTCTTCTAGACTGTGAGCCCGCTGTTGGGTAGGGACCGTCTCTCTATGTTGCCAACTTGGACTTCCCAAGCGCTTAGTACCGTGCTCTGCACACAGTAAGCGCTCAATAAATGCGATTGAATGAATGAACAGTGCTTGGCACATTGTAAGTGCTTAACAAATGCCATCATTATCATTATTAGTCCTGGCCTCCCCGGGGTCATGGGGCGGGGGGGAGGGCATTTGTACCTATTTATTCTATTTATTTTACTTTGTTAATATGTTTTGTTTTGTTGTCTGCCTCCCCCTTCTAGCCTGTGAGCCCGTTGTTGGGTAGGGACCGTCTCTATATGTTGCCAACTTATACTTCCCAAGCGCTTAGTCCAGTGCCCTGCACACTGCAGGCGCTCAGTAAGTACGATCGAATGAATGAATGAATGAATAGTAAGCGCTTAACAAATGCCGTCATTATTATTATTATTGACATCAGTCTACTTGTTTTCTTGTTGTTGTCCGTCTCCCCCTTCTAGCCTGTGAGCCCGCTGTTGGGTAGGGACCGTCTGTAGATGTTGCCGACTTGTACTTCCCAAGCGCTTAGGACAGTGCTCTGCACACAGTAAGCGCTCAATAAATACGATTGAATGAATGAATGAAATGACATGGGGATCGTTTCCCCCTTCCCTGGCCCCAGTTATTGGCCCATTGCTTTCCCCTGTTGTTAAACCATGAAGTGAGAGGGTGAGGCTGAGGAACTTGGAGTGGTTTGAACCCAGTTGATTCTTTCATTCATTCAGTCATATTTGTTGAGCATTTACTGTGTGTGGAGCACTGTACTAAGCACTTGGGAGAGTACAATACAACAATATAAGATCATACACATTCCCCTGCCCCATAACGAGCTGCTTGGGGTTGGCTCCATCCGCTACCCACCGGTCACGCCCAGTTTACCCAGGGGCCTACAGAAATTGCTAAGTTCCTAGGCTGGGAATCAGTGTGCACAATCCCTTTCCAGAAAGCCAATGGTCTCGGGAAAGGGTTTGGAACTGGGGGCTTTGCCACTGCCCGTTTCCTCGGGGAAGTCCAACAGAGAGAACGGGCAGTTGAGAATTTGCCCCAATGAGATTTCTGAATAATAATAATAATAATAATGATAACGGCATTTCTATGTGCAAAACACTGTTCTAAACGCTGGGGAGGTTGTAAGGTTGCAAGGTATACAGTCCCTCGGGGGGCTCAGAGTCTTTATCCCCATTTTCCAGATGAGGTCACTGAGGCCCAGAGAAGTGATGTGACTTGCCCAAAGTCATACAGCTGACAGCTGGTGGAGCCGCGATTTGAATCCATGACCTCTGACTCCAAAGCCCAGGCTCTTTGCATTGAGACACGCTGCTTCTCTGTGTCAAGTTCCCCTTCCTGGGTGGGCCGCTTTCCTTCTAACGGGCCTCTAGCTAACCCGGTTCCACCCGAGTTACCTCTGACGTACCTCTTCTTCTTTTGACACAGTTCCGAGTGCTGTTTGCCAACCTGGTGGCCTTATTTTGGTACGCCTACCTCGCCTCGCTCCGGAAGTGAGGAGGCCACGGTAGGCGCTCAATAAATACGATTGATTGATCCGTCGGTGCCCTCCCTCTGGGCTCCCGTCTCGGGATCGCCCCAGGGAGGCTGAGAGTAGACAGCGGCTCCCTGGAGAAAACAGACACCTGGCCAGTGAAATCGATCCCTTCGGGAATCTCCCTGAATCTGATCCAAATCATTGAACTTCACCGATTGATAGATCAATCAATCAATCAATCAATCGTATTTATTGAGCGCTTACTATGTGCAGAGCACTGTACTAAGCGCTTGGGAAGTACAAATTGGCATCACATAGAGACAGTCCCTACCCAACAGTGGGCTCACAGTCTAAAAGGGGGAGACAGAGAACAGAACCAAACATACCAACAAAATAAAATAAGTAGGATAGAAATGTACAAGTAAAATAAATAAATAAATGAATAAATAGAGTAATAAATATGTACAACCATATATACATATATACAGGTGCTGTGGGGAAGGGAAGGAGGTAAGACGGGGGGATGGAGAGGGGGACGAGGGGGAGAGGAAAGAAGGGGCTCAGTCTGGGAAGGCCTCCTGGAGGAGGTGAGCTCTCAGCAGGGCCTTGAAGGGAGGAAGAGAGCTAGCTTGGCGGATGGGCAGAGGGAGGGCATTCCAGGCCCGGGGGATGACGTGGGCCGGGGGGTCGATGGCGGGACAGGCGAGAGCGAGGTACAGTGAGGAGATTAGTGGTGGAGGAGCGGAGGGTGCGGGCTGGGCAGTAGAAGGAGAGAAGGGAGGTGAGGTAGGAGGGGGGCGAGGTGATGGAGAGCCTTGAAGCCCAGGGTGAGGAGTTTCCTGCCTGATGCGCAGATTGATTCGGTAGCCACTGGAGGTTTTTTGAGGAGGGGAGTAAAATGCCCAGAGCGTTTCTGGACCAAAGATAATCCGGGCAAGCAGCATGAAGTATGGATTGAAGTGGAGAGAAGACAACGAGGTATGGAGAAGATCCGAGAGAGAGTCATGATTCATAAGTCCATAACGGTAGACTAGGATGAGAGCTTGACAAGAGCAGGGTTAGCGTTAGATGGAAGAGAGGAAAGGGCGGGATCTTGGCTATGTAGCGGAGCGGAGAGCGGCAGGTTTTGGTGACGGCTTGGATGTGAGGGTGAATGAGAGAGCAGAGTCGAGGATGACACCAAGGTTGCGGGCTTGTGAGACGGGAAGGATGGTAGATGATAGATGGGAAACGATAGACTGTGATGATCTGTACTGTGATGACCTTGCTGATCCGGCTTTTGAACGCTGCTTCTTCGCTAAAACTTCCATTTTTCAAAAACTGGGACTCAATCATGAATGGTAATAAACTACAGTGTAGCATCTTCAAAGGCAAGTTTTTATTTCTCTGCTGGAAAATAGGCCGTCACCTCAGGGCTGTCCAGATAATAATAATAGTAATAATAATGGCATTTATTAAGCGCTTACTATGTGCAAAGCACTGTTCTAAGCGCTGGGGAAGTTACAAGGTGATCAGGTTGTCCTATTGGGGCCTCACAATCTTCATCCCCGTTTTACAGACAGGGAACTGAGGCCCAGAGAAGTGAAGTGACCTCATTCATTCATTCATTCAATCGTATTTATTGAGCTATTACTGTGTGCACAGCACTGTACTATGCGCTTGGGAAGTCCAAGTTGGCAACATATAGAGACGGTCCCTACCCAACAGCGGGCTCACAGTCTAGAAGGGGGAGAAAGACCACACAACAAAACATATTAACAAAATAAAATTAATAGAATAATATGCACAAATAAAATAAATAGAGTAATGCGTACAAACATATATACAGGTGCTGTGAGGAGAGGAAGGAAGTAAGGCAGGAAGGAGGGGAGAGGAAAGGAAAGTCACACAGATGACAACTGGTGGAGCTGGGATTTGAACCCACGACCTCTGACTCAAAAAGCCCGGGCTCTTTCCACTGAGCCATGCTGCTTTTCTCAAAGGACCACCTTCTCAAATCCCAGCCACAACAAGAAATCGAGTTGCGGGTCGAGATACCAAGCAGTCCCCTTCCCATCAACCGAGAGGTGACTTGGGGACCCACTTAATTAAGTCAGTTCCAGTTGTTACCAGGTCTGTGACCTCGCCCACGCCTCTTCCGAGGCTGGAGGGGACAGAAGCCTTGTACATTCTTCCTAGCCCCGGCAGATTTATCGATTAGAGCCAATTAGGCCTAGGTGGCAAATGTAAGGAGGCATCCAGATACCTGCACTGGATTTCAACATCTGGGGGACTACTCTGGACAGACTTCTGAACTGCTACCACGTTAATTCATTCGTTTAATCGTATTTACTGAGCGCTTACTGCGTGCAGAGCACTGTTCCAAGCACTCGGGAAGTACAAGTCGGCAACATATAGGAGACGGTCCCTACCCAAGGACCTTGCTCACCGTCTAGAAGTCTACTCCATACACTCATCCTAGTCCATCTGACTGCTCCATCAGCCGCCATGCTGATCTCCCTGCATCCTGTCTCTCCACTCCAGTCCCTACTTCACTCATTTTTCACTCCCTCAGCCCAGATCATTTTTCTACAAAAACCTTCGGTCCAGGTTTCTCCAGAACTTCCAGCGGTCGCCCATCCACCTCCACATCAAACCGAAACGCCCTTACCAGTAGCTTTATGCCCACAGTCACCTTGTCCCCTCCTATCTAACCTCACTGATTCCCTAGTACAACTCACTCCGCTCCTCCAAAATCAACCTCCTCACTGGTCCGTGATGTCGTCTATCTTACCGCCGGCTCCTCGCCCGGGTCCAGTCTCGGATCTGGAACTCCCTTACAGTGTTCTGCACACAGTAAGTGTTCACTGACCATGATGGATTGGTTGCTTTTCAGATCTCCCCAATTTGTGTCTCTGGTGGCTAAAGACAACAGTGTATATGACTGGCCTTCAGCCAAGGTAGCAGAGAAGCAGCGTGGCTCAGTGGAAAGAGCACGGGCTTTGAGTCAGAGTTCATGGGTTCAAATCCCGGCTCTGCCAATTGTCAGCTGTGTGACTTTGGGTAAGTCACTTAACTTCTCTGTGCCTCAGTTACCTCATCTGCAAAATGGGGATTAAAACTGTGAGCCCCTCGTGGGACAACCTGATCACCTTATAACCTCCCCAGTGCTTAGAACAGTGCTTTGCACATAGTAGTGCTTAATAAATGCCATCATTATTATTATTATTCCCAAAGAATGAATGAATAACTGCATCTCCCCTACTTCAGGAATGCGCTGCGATGCAGTAGCAAGGGTGGCACCCCCCTAGACCCATTAGGTCATTTCACTCATTCATTCATTCATTCAGTCGTATTTATTGAGCGCTTACTGTATGCAGAGCACTGTACTAAGTGCTTGGGAAGTCCAAGTTGGCAACATCTAGAGATGGTCCCTACCCAACGGCGGGCTCACAATCTAGAAGTGGGAGACAGACAAAACAAAACATATTAACAAAATAAAATAAATAGAATAAATATGTACAAGTAAAATAAATAAATAGATTAATAATGGTACTTTCCAAGCGCTTAGTCCAGCGCTCTGCACCCAGTCGGCGCTCGATAAATCCTCTCATTCATTGAATGAGAGGATGTTACTTCCCCTTTAAGGGCGGCGGGTCCGCCCGACACCACTTCCGGCTTGGGCAGCCCCGCCCCCTCGGCTTCCAGCAGCTCATGAGGAAATTTGTCGCTGGAAGCGCGTCGTCGGTGCTCCCGCCCGCGCGGGAACTTTCACCCTAGGAAGGCCCGGCCCTCGGCGTCTGGAAGCACATGAAGAAGTTTGTCCCTGGGCGCGCGCCGTCGGCGTTCCTGCCCGCGCGGGAGCGGCCAGTTGCTCCACTTCCGGCTTGGAAGGCTAGACAGCAGAAAACAAAGGAGAAGAGAAAGGAGAGCTGAAGGGGAGGGGGAAGACGGCTGAGGGGCAGCAGGGCAGAGGGCCAGAGCAGAGCAGCAGAGGGTTCAGAATCAAAGGAGCGGAAAGCAGAGGGGTAGAAAGCAGGGGGCATTCATTCAATAGTATTTATTGAGCACTTACTGTGTGCAGAGCACTGGACTAACAGCTTGGACAGTACAACGTCCTCAACAACCCGTACCCAACAATAGGCTCACAGTCAAGAAGGGTGGAGACAGACAGCAGAAAGCAGAGGGGAAGAGAAAGGAGAGACGAAGGGTAGGGGGAAGAGAGCTGAGGGGCAGAGGGTCTGAGAAGCGAAGGAGCAGAAAGCAGAGGGGTAGAAAGCAGGGGGCATTCATTCATTCATTCAATAGTATTTATTGAGAGCTTACTGTGTGCAGAGTATTGTACTGAGATGGGGGGGTGTTTAAGGAGTGGGGAGATGTGCCCAGAATAATCTTTTTAAGAAAATGATCTGAGTAGAAGATTGAAGGTTGAAGGCAGGGAAGTCAGAGAGAAAGCTTGGGCAGCAGTCAGAGAAATTACACCTGCGGGAAGAAGGCACTGTATTGCAATTAATGCATTCATCCAGTAGTACACATTAAATGCCTGCTGTATTCAGAGTACTATACTATATCAATCAATCAATCAATCGTATTTATTGAGCGCTTACTGTGTGCAGAGCACTGTACTAAGCGCTTGGGGAAGTACAAGCTGGCAACATATAGAGACAGTCCCTACCCACAGTGGGCTCACAGTCTAGAAGGGGGAGACAGAGACCAAAAGCAAACATACTAACAAAATAAAATAGATAGGTACAAGTAAAATAAATAAATAAATAGAGTAATAAATATGTTCAAAACATATATACATATATACAGGTGCTGTGGGGAAGGGAAGGAGGTAAGATGCGGGGGATGGAGAGGGGGAGAGGCAGGAAGGGGCTCAGTCTGGGAAGGCCTCCTGGAGGAGATGAGCTCTCAGTAGGGCCTTGAAGGGAGGAAGAGCACTAGTTTGGCAGATGGGCAGAGGGAGGGCATTCCAGGCCCGGGGGAGGACGTGGGCCGGGGGTCGATGGCGGGACAGGAAGGCTGAGTAGGTGCGAATGAGGTTGTCGTTAATGTAACTTGGTGGTAACAAGGGCCTTTTTCCCGGGATGGGGCGGGGAGTCTATGGGCAGTCCTATGGCGGACCGGACCGGGAGGGGGGTTGGGGGCCACTATAAGGAAGGGTCCGCTTATGTGGGTGGGGGGTGGAAGCAGGGGGGCGTCTATGGCGGCGCTCTGAGGAGAGGATCCTTCGGGAGCAGCAGTGGTCCAGCGCGGTGGTGAGATGGCGGGTCGGGCGGGCGGGCCTCTCGGGAACGTGAGTCCGGACGTCTATGGCTGGCCCTCTCTGGGCGCTCTGAGGAGAGGAGCCTTCCGGAGCAGCGGGGGTCCATGCGGTGTGATGGCGGGTGCGGGCGGGCCTCTCGGAAACGGAGTCCCGGGCGTCTATGGCAGCGCTCTCTCAGGAGAGAATCCTTCCGGGAGCAGCGGGGGCCACGCGGTGTGATGGCGGGCGGGCCTCTCGGGAACGGAGTCCCGGGCGTCTATGGGGGCGCTCTGAGGAGAGGATCCTTCCGGGAGCAGCGGGGGCCACGCGGTGTGATGGCGGGCGGGCCTCTCGGGAACGGAGTCCCCGGGCGTCTATGGCGGGCCTCTCTGGCGCTCTGAGGAGAGGATCCTTCCGGGAGCAGCGGGGTCCATGCGGTGTGATGGAGGGCGGGCGTCTCCGGAACGGAGTCCCGGGCGTCTATGGGGGCGCTCTGAGGAGAGGATCATTCCTGGAACAGCGGGGTCCACGCGGTGTGATGGCGGGGGGCCTCTCGGAACGGAGTCTATATGCAGTTTCTGTGGTTGTTCTCACTATGTGCTAGCCGCTGAGGCAGAGACAAAAT